>NW_024736071.1:18683865-18761365 GCF_018991925.1 Homarus americanus
AGCCAAGTTTTGGCACCATTTCATAGCTGGGATCAAGGGTGAACTGAGCCTAGGAAAGTCAAAAACCATCAACCCATGGAAACAGACGAGGCCAGAATAACTTGACTAGAACACTTTAAAAGTCAGTAACATCCAGTGATCTCTACTTACATCACTATACTTGGCACCTTCACACCATTGCATTAATTACAGTTCAACTCAGTGCCAACACCTTCACAGAAGTACACAGCCATTTTCCACCTCTTACCACAAACTGGTATTTTTAATATCTTGCCCAAACCTTGACTTTATTCCATTCTTCCCGCCTCTAAATTCCTCCATTGCCTTCATGCTTGATTCATCCGCATGCACAACCCTTGGGAAAACCAGTCCTAAACTCCCCTGATAGTGCCTTCAGAACTATGAGATCAACAGAGGCCACAACACTTTTGGATTAACTCTCACCACTCACGTTCACTTCTCGCCGCTTAATTCTGGTGGTTTTTGTTTCAACAATATCATAATAATCAATTTCAAGCATGTTCAAGTAATAACTTTCTATTTCCATTATACTACTTCTGCATGGTCTTCCTGTCATGTACCTCTAAGTCTACAACACAGTACAGCTTCCTTTCCCAGATATATATAGGTTATTGGGCCATAAATATTACCTGCACTTTAGAAACCCATACCTGAAGACATGAATTGTTCGTATTTTCACAAATTTCATAACTTGACCGTAATAACTTCAGGCCCCTGTAGTCCTCTGCTCAAATGCATCACTTTATCTCTTATAAATTAGCTTATCCTCTTGTCATGTAAAATAGTCTCTGTATCAAAAATCCTAGATGAGCATTTGTCCCAATATGCACTGAATCGGGGTTTCTGTCTATGCTTTTGTCCCTCTGCCTCTGAAAACGGTAGATGCTCACGTTCTTGTGACAAAGTTAATGTATTCCGCTAATACGCATCCTCTTCAAACTTTACCTTGTAAATCTCTTCTGGTTGACTGACTCAGCTTTGGCCTCCAGGACCTCCTTGTCACATCCATCTCCAGGTGGTCTTACATGATCTTTTTTCACCATATCTTTGTATTACTTCTATCATTCCACCACCAGGCTACATTGTATGCCTGGCTTGCTACATGACCTTTGTCTGCTTCAATTTCAGAAGAATATTACGCAGGCCGTCGCTCAGCATCTGCAACACTACCCTCACACTGTTACTGGCCATTCTACTCTCCTTAACATAACATAAAAATATCTCCGTAAAGAACATACACCTTTCCCCACATCTTTTACAACATGTCACATTAATAAGCTAATCTGTGGCAACAGTCCTCCTTGTTATAACCTGACTTATAAGATAATCAACTACACACCTCTTCCATTTATTTTTAACATTTACCCCAACAAGATCTATTCTAAAAAGAATAGCATCCTGGCAATGTGTATCTTGCGGCCTAAATGGAAAATAATGTAAGTAGGTGCCAACACTTCCACAAATAAGAAGCCTGTGAGCTAAAAAAATTCTTGCTAAAACATCTAAATACTGTATCTTTATATGTATTATGCCAGAAAAATATACAATTCCACTACTTTGGGTACTTTGTTGCCCACCAGAATCGAGGGCGACTTATTATCTAGCTATGATACAATGATATGAGCTATTATGCTCTTAGCCACCTTGTTGGTGAATTCTGAGGTGACCTGAGAAAGCACAGGGACCGTACGCCCACAGATGTTGCTGCATCGGTAGAGGGCTACATTCAGTGCGGAAGGCAAAAAGTAATCGCCGAAAGTATTGACACCTTTCGTATGTGGTGTCTCCGTTGCTACGGTGAAGTACCATTCTAGGTGAGTGAGGGTCGACGGTATTTTTTCAGTTTTGTCTTAAGTCTATCCTTATACCTTGCCTATTGCCAACCAGTATCACACATTCAAAGACATTTTCTTAAAAAGGATAGGATATGACCATATAAAAATCCTGCTAAAATATAATGAAACTGCCTTTATTTAATGCCCAATATCTATTACCATTTATAATCATCACTTTAGTATTTCAGATCGCCTCTGGTAATTTCGTTTCAATAATCAGTTGATCCCGCTTGTTAACGGTAGTTGTTTGCGTTTCAACCTGACCATCCCAGATCATCAATGTTGATGTTGATCTGTTTCAGTTCTTGTTGCCCACGCAGAGTCCCAGTGACTTTGGCTGAAGTTTTCTGGTGAATCGCGAAGCCATTTGCCAGAACAATTGATTCAATGATGTGTGGCCTGGTGAAGAACTGCTTACGTCGCTTTTCCTCTCCTGCTGGTGGGACACTATATTACTTTAAACTAATCACAGCTAAGCATGAGGGAGGCGATGGCGGTCTAATTTACAGTCCGACACGCTATGACGTCACTGATATATATATATATATATATATATATATATATATATATATATATATATATATATATATATATATATATATATATATATATATATATATATATATATATATATATATATATATATATATATATATATATATATATATATATATATATATATATATATATATATATATATATATATATATATATATATATATATATATATATATATAAATCACTGGTTCTGGTCCCACTTACGTTTCCTATCGCCATAAACTTGCAAACAGATTGCTCACTTTTTGCTGGAGATCTGGCTGGCGAGGCAGCGCCATTTTTGGGATCCAAATTCATGCGTTGTGTGTTTATTGTGGTAGTGTGTGTTTGTTTGCGATCAGTGGCGTTATATGGGTTCGGACTGTAATGGGCCATGACCTCCCTCCGCTGCAGCTGTGATTGTTTAGGTATTACGGTCACCTGGTGGAGGAAAGGCGGCGCGACCACGGAAGTTTCATCCCCCAGGCCATACCGTGTATAGTGGATTCATTGTTTTGTAAATGGCTTCACGGTTGCGCCGCCAGGAGAGAACTTTCTACCTGGACCCGCCTGGCTAAAGAGAACCGGCGTTCTTGCTAATGAGTTGTATAGATCATACAAGAGTTGGTAGTAGATGTACAGGTTGATCTAGCGCTCCATATGGTATTTATGAGTTCTGATCAGGACAATTAGATGATGGTTAAGATAAAGGATAATATAACATCTAGAAGTCTACAGGTGCTTCATGATCAAGTATTGCCAGCAACAGGTGCTTCTAAGACAGGAAAAATTATTTGTGAGGCTAATTGGCGCGCTGTTGTATACATTTTGTTGGCGGTGGATTCGCTTTTGTTAAGGAGTATGCCGAACTGTGGCTTCAGTGTCACGAAGATGTGGAATTACAGAGCCCAAACCCTTTAATGCTTCCTCTGGGTGGTTGTGAGGTTGAAGAAACAAGATCACAATATCAGCATTGGTGGTGTAGTTTCTGCTGGCCGTGTTTGAGGAATTCTCCGTCGGAGATTATGGACAGTACAATCGGCGACCTTGTTTAACATGGACGAATCTGGTCTTTTGGAAAACTACCCAAGACCTTAGGGAAGAATGCCAGTGTGTCGGGGCGGTGTTGTTGAAGGAGTGCATCACCGTTTTAGCACCAATGCCTCCGGTACCAGTCAGATCCACACGACGCAGTTTATAGCCTGATAAGAGCGATGGACCACAATGTCTACCTTGCGTAGAAGGCGGGATGTTCTACACTGTCCTCCTGGTTTGATGACTGTTTTGTTCCGTGCGAAGAAATTCTGTATAGAATGTGCTATTTAAGATTTTGTTGCTGCTGGACAACGCAGGACACTCGCCCTACTGTTAGATCGTCACCCTAACGAAGTGGTCTTCTCCCAACACTGGCCTATATTATGTTTCATGACCCGAAGAGTTAATCTGTTATATAAAAGCTGCATTCTCATTAAAAATCAGCTCTGAGCGTTTCAACCAACACTAAGGAAGAGTTAGAACTCTGAAAGTATACCAAATAATCGATAGCGAGCGAAGACGACGAGGATCAACTATTATGGAAGTACTTTTAAAACAATTGTGAACATTCAACGTCAAGAAAGTACTGGTGGAGGCATGATCAGCTGTCTGTAGCAACTGTTTACACGGAAGTAAATAACGGAGGAGAGTAAATCTGTGACTGGTGAGGTTCAGATTGTGGCAGTAGTGGACTCACAGTAGCCAAGAGAGTGCTGCTAGCCAGGAGCCCGAGACCACCAGCGACTTACTCTGACAAGTATAGACCGATGTGACTACCGACGAAGGTAGATGATGATGACGTTAGTGAAGGGCAGGTGCGCCATTCCAAGAAGAACGCCGCTATCCCATAGTAATGTTAGGGGTGCCATCGAAAGTGTATCGAGAAAGCCAAGCTCCTCCTTTCCAATCTAATCTGACGTAAACAGGTATGAAATCTTCACTACCCAACTGTTGCAGACTATGAGCCCTACATCAAGGTTTATCACGACAATAAACACCAGCCATCAGCAGCATAACAGAGTTTTTCCAACCCACCACAAAGCCAGCCCAAGCCAGTGATAATGACAGAGGTAGAGACAGTGATGATGACTTTGAGGGATTGTCAGGAGGCACTAGGTGTGGATGACACCATGAAGACTCACCTGAGGGCCAGTAGCCTGCCCTCTGCGAACCAGCCTCCAGTCCCCACGCCACCCATCTCCTACTAACGGAAGTAACCCCAACCTTGTTTTTTTTAACCTAACCTCAGTTTATTCTTTTCTTATTGACTGTTCCTCTATATTATGTGTGGGTGAATACCATCATAAAGTTAAGAGGTTATTTTAGTAAAGCGTACGTGTTAGTCTGGAAAAGGGAGTCGGGGCCTGTCTCAATAATCCCATGTTATGTTGTTCACTCACGCTTCTCTCCACGCCGAGCAGCCTGAATTAACATCAGAAAGTGAGCTGCTCACTGTACTATATATATATATATATATATATATATATATATATATGTGTGTGTGTGTGTGTGTGTGTGTGTGTGTGTGTGTGTGTGTGTGTGTGTGTGTGTACTTGGAAAGAAATATAATTTCTCAGTATAAGTATAGTACAGTATAGAATAATGAGGGTTTAGATCATCACAAGTTCACCATCAGTATAGACACACCAGAATTTAGCATACAAGGATTGAGCACGTTGAGAACGGCTTCTACTTCTGGGGTCAAGAAAGGACGCACAGATCTATATCCTCGGATCCGCTCCGCACAGTTCTGGCCTGAAAGACAAGGCACAGTAATAACATTATACTAAAACATTATTCTAATGAATGCGAAGATATCAGAATGTACAATATAAAGAAAACTATAAAGAAATGCACATGTTACTATACAGTATTCAACCTGCACAAATTGGCACACCACTATATCAATGCTTATCTAATCATAGCCTTTAATATAAATTAAAGGCTTAAACACAGTAAAGATTCTCTTGCTGGGTGTATACATTACTTTCATCAGCAATGGGCTCCCACTGAGTTCTTAATGATCACAGCACTTTTTAATTGAAATTAATCTTGAACTCATAGCTATCAGTGTAAACAAGGACTTGGTATAAAGAGCTAAATTATTTTACTGGCAACACTTAGTTTAATTATTGTGCAGAGGAGGCCTTCATAGAAATATGTTTAAATACAGTACAGTACAGTACTGTACTGTGTACAGTATGGTATGGTATGATATATCATTTCACAATTTAAGCTAGTATGGGGTCAACTTATCAGGTACTATACAGCCTCTTCCACTTCCAACAGGTACAGTCAGTGTTGTCAATCCTCCCTCTGGCGCGGTGAACCCTGGCAGTATTGACTCATCAACCCAAAACATTCACTTAGTGAGCGGAGCTGTTTGGGGCTGTGGTTGGTGAGGCATGGGGGGGTTGAGGAAAGTCAGAGTGTAGGGGGACTAGAGGGGTGGGAGAGGGCTAAGGAGTTATCTGTGCAGCTTACAATGCAGTACTGTATATATTAATTAAGCAAGGATATAAAAATGTAAGACAAAACCAAATTATGAGTAGAATATGTTATTGCACATTAGGGTGGCATTTTGCGAGCTTGTACTACAGGTCTTGACCATTCTATGCATATTTAATGACCAGAATTTATGAGATAATTCCCATTGTGATAACACAACAGCCTCCCAAAGTCGCACACACATGCATAGGTCATGCTGTATTTCCCCAAGTCTTTCCCTCCTCCTGCTGAAACCTAAGCAACTGTCACTTACCCAGGAATGACAGGGGAATGGGCTGGGGCCTCTATATGGTGTCTGTTACAATGAGGTTGCAGTTATGACCCAGTGAATACCAAATTAATTGTAATTTAATTACAATTGCTTCATTATAGTAATACACCTCTCCCGATGACTAACCACCACACTGCTCAGTCTGTAATGACCATCCGCAAATACGACTGCATTACGGACCAAAAAATTTTCAAATGATGTCGATTTTCTATACCAACGTTTGCCCCGAGAGTTGCGTGTTTGGTAACCTGTGGAGTGCTTAGGTTGGTGTTAATCTAACTGTTTGCAGTACTAACATTATTTCTATATTTAATTGACTTAGAATGACTGGAAAGATGAAGAAAGACAGTCAATTACTTTTGAGACGAAAATGAAGATAATAATGCGAAGATGGAAAAATGGCATCAATTTCATGAGACCTAGGCTTTCAGACTCGACCGTATCCACTATTCTGAAGGAAAAGGAACGATTCGTGATGTAGTAGGATCAGCACTTAAAGGGAACTATAATAACGAAGAAAGACAAGGTCCCATTCACGACATGGAAAAATTACTTGTGATATGGATAGACCAGACACAGAAGATGAATTTAGCTTTAAGACCTTACAGGCTTTCGAACAGGCAAGAAGCCTTTTTGAAAGCCTGAAGGAGCAGGCAGGAGATGAGGCACCAAACCTTCACAGCAAGTCATGGATGGTTTAACAGATTGAAGAACCGCTACAGTTTACATAATGTTAAAATGAGTGGAGAGGCAACTAGTGCTGATGTTGTTGCTGCTGAAGCTTTTAAGGAGCTAGATCGTGTGATTGTGGAAGGAAATTATTTGCCTGAACAAATATTCAATGAGGATGAAACTGGATTATTATGGAAGCGCATGCCTGAACGGACATACATCCAGAAAGAGGCTAAACAATGCCAGGATTCAAGGCATTCCAGGACCGAATACACTTCTGTTGGGGAGGAATGTAGCTGGTTTCAAGTCAAAGCCCTTTATGATCTATCATTCAAAGAACCCCAGGCTTACCAAGCACACACTGCCAGTGTTTTTATTGCAGTAACGAAAGCATGGATGACCCTAGTACTGTTTGAGGATTGGTTCATGACTTGTTTCATTCCACGAGCCAAGAGTATTGTCTGCAACAAGGGATTGCATTCAAGATTTGTTAATTTGGGATAATGATCCGGGAACCCACCACACCTGGACGACATGCACCCTGATGTTAAGGTACTCTACATTCCACCTAACACTACCTCTGTCATCCAACCCATGTATCAAGGATTGCAGCTTTTAAAGCTAATTATTTATCACCTTCACTCTGCTGCTACTAAAGGAAAACGCCAGAAAGTGAAGGACTACAACATTTTAACATGTATTTATAGAGAACATTAATGCAGCATGGGATGAGGTTAGAACAGTGCATGAATGGAATATGGAAGAAAGTCCTGAAAAGATATGTGAACAGTTTCAGAGAATTTAATGAAGATGAAGTAATTTCTGAGATTAGTAACAAGAGGTGGAAAACAGCTTGAGTTAGAAATTGATAATGAAGATGTTGAACAGTTGAAGAAGTAAGCAGAAGAGCTGTTACGAGGATTTTATCGAACTGGCACAGAAAATGCATAGGAAGAAGAAAGTCTAAATGTAGAAGAAGAACTCAAAAATTTTTTCAGTGAAGCATATGGCAGAGGCATCTGCTACTATTAATGGGGATGTAAATGTTTGACGAAATGGATCAAAATGTCGGTTTTGGCAGTTGACAGAATGATCCAAGATGCACTAGCTACAGGAAATTTACAAATGAAAAGATAAGAAATGTGCAGTCTAAATTGACATATATTAAGAAGTCCCACTGTTGTCTCCTCACGCCCCACCAGTGCTGCCTCTTTACTCCCTAAAGATGATCCAATACGTTCAACAAGCACGACCTTGAATGTTAACCTGTCTGAAGAAAGCGACATTGATGACCCACCCAGCCCTGTCTCCTCCTCTGCGGGTGGTCGTATGTCGAGTAGGTCAAATATATATATATATATATATATATATATATATATATATATATATATATATATATATATATATATATATATATATATATATATATATATATATATATATATTGATAAAATCACACAGGGAAAAGAGAAACGATGGAGCACCTTAGCTTTCGTCTTTATTCAAGACATCTTCAGAGGCAACTGAATTACAAAGACTGAGAGAGAGCTTATGTACACAGGGTGACCTTACACAGTATTTATGGTCTACAATCTGTCACCATACAGTATATGGTTTACTTATGTCTTCAGACAGGAGACCCCATTCACAAGTTACGACTGTACAGTGCATCCTCGTATAATGTTGTCCCGCTTAACGTTGTTTCAGCACTACTGTACGTCGCTAAACTTTAGAGACCAAAAATTTGTTTAACGTCCCGGGGATCCGTTACTACGTCGTTTAGCGTCGTCACGAACTACTTTCTACGGTGTATCACCCGCTCGTCTGGCCGCACTACGCTCTCTCGGCTCGGTGCGCTGCCCTCACTCGCGGACATCACAGTGTCCCCAAGCAATGCCAAGCTACTAATCTCTGTTACTTCACATCATTCCTGTGTGCTCAAGTGCTTTTGCTCTTAAACTGTACTATAACCATTCGAAATGGCTTCCAAGCGCCCATCTACTGATGCTAGTGCAGTGAAGAGGCAACATAAGACCATTACCTTGCTACGAAACTGGATGTATTAACCCGATTTGAAAAAGGGGAACGCAATGTGGACATAGCCGCTGTGCTTGGTCTAACCCCCCACAACAGTGCGTACTATCCAAACCAACGCGGACAAGATTAAGGTTAGTGCTGGAAGTGCTACTACTCTCAGTGCTACTAAAACAACTTGTACTAGAAGTACTGTGATCGGAAAAGGGGAAAAGATGCTGGCTATGTGGATGGAAGACCAGAATCAACGCAATGCACCAGTGAGCCTTATGGTTATCCAGCATAAGGCCAGATCCTTGTTTGACGACATAAAGGAAGAAGAGGGTGAAGGATCGAAGGAAGAGACCTTTACGGCCAGCCGTATAACTTCCACAATATTAAGATGACTGGTGAAGCTGCCAGTTCAGATACGGATGCTGCCGAGACATTCCCGCCAGAATTCAAACAGATTATCCAGGAAGGAGGATACTCATCGAAGCAAGTCTTCAATGTGGATGAGACTGGTTTCTTTTGGAAGAGGATGACTGAGAGCACCTATATCTCCAAGGAGGAGAAAAGAGCGCCAGGTTTTAAAGTGGCAAAAGACCGCTTGACGCTGCTGCTTGGTGCAAACGATGCCGGCGACTTCAAGCAGAAGCCGATGTCGATTTCTCGTGCTGCTAACCCACAGGCCCTGTCATTTACAAGGCAAACAAAAACGCATGGATATCCAGCGCCATATTTAGCCAGTGGTTAAACGTGTACGCCGTCCCTGCAATGAAGGAATACTGTGCCAAGGAGAACCTTGACTTCAAAATTCTTCTGATTGTTGACAATGCTCCAGCTCATCCTCTCAATCTCGACGACTTGCATGAGTGTAAAAGTTGTATTCCTGCCTCCCAACACGACAGCACTGATGCAGCCTATGGACCAAGGCGTCATTGCTGCATTCAAGGCATATTATTTACTCTGTACCATGGCCCAGCTGCTCAAGGCTACAGACGGAAATAATAAACCTACGATCCAAGAATATTGGCGTGGCTTCAACATTCTTCATGCAATTGACAACATTGGCAAGGCATGGGAAGAGGTTTCAGAAAGTTGCCTGAATGGTGTGTGGCATAAATTGTGGTCCGAGTGCGTCAACAATTTTACGGATTCACGGACTTAGTCCCAGCTGTGAACAGGGATATCCTCAGCTTGGCGAGACAGGCAGGCTTTGATGAGCTGGAATCAGAGGATATTGAGGACGTCCTGGCATCCCATACAGAAGAGCTCATCAAAGAAGACCTGCAACACCTAGCAGAACACATACCCGTTGAAGACAACGAAGAAGAACTTCAACAAGCGCTGACTTCCAAGAGGATGGCAGAATCGTTCAACATGTTCCAGCAAGCAATGCAAATCCTTATAGATGACGACCTAAACAGAGAACGTAGCTCAAATGTTCAACGCAGAATTGATGAGTCTTGGTTGTTACACTGATATCTATAAGAAGAAGAGTAGCACCAAGCAGTCAACACTGGATTCATTTGTTAGTCACAGGACAGCAGAAGCAGCTTCTTCATAACAGCTGGTAACCGAGGAGGAGCACAAAGCAGCCGAGGAGGAGAAAACAACAATGGAGGAGGAGCAAACAGTGGCGGAGGAACCCCAGTCAGCGCAGGAAGAGGAGGAGGCAGCCACAGTCTCAGTGACTCACCACCCTCCGCTCCCACCCTCCTCCTCCACTCCCGCCATCTGCCTCCTCCGCTTCACTACCCACCACACACTCGCTCCACCACCTCCGCCCATCGGTGAGTACCAATACAAACTTAATACAGTACTGTACTATACTATTTCTATAGAAATGGCAATGATTTTCTGTATATACAGGTATAATGTTCTTCATGGGGCAAAGGAAGGCTGGGGAACGTAACTCCCATATTCTATCTATTTCTTATGGGGAAAATTGATCCGCTTAACGTTGTTTCATATATCGTCGCATTTTTAGGAACGTAACCCCGACGGTAAGCGAGGACTTGCTGTACTTCCCAGGAAGACAACAGTATTTGGCAAGCAGTGGATGACAAACCCATCAAAAATGCTGTTGCCATTCGAGACGAACTGCAGCTAAACGTGTTGACGCAGAAAATGCGGAGACGCTTACATAAGGCGGGAATCCATCACAGGCAGGGAATGCCATTGATTAAACAAGTAATCGTTTATATATTTAATCCGAGTATAATGTGTGTAAATTTATATTTTACCACTGTAGAGACAGAAAGATGATTCAGTGCAGCAGGATTGTTTGTTACTAATTTGAGCACATCTTTACAGGATGAAACTATTGATTAGTTGTGTTTTCTATGCTCTTATCTGATGCAAACAAAACAATGAGAAGAGAAAATATATTCAAATGACTGTTTTCTTAGGTGCCCAAATACTAGCTTTCATGGAATGTCTAAATGCCATTATATTTTGTATATTTTACTATACAGTATATCAAATCTGCAAAATATTTATGTCATCATTATAATAAAATTTTATAATCATTATACAGTACACAGTTAATCATAGATTAAACAGAATATTTATTCATCATTAGTTTCATGTCTAGAATTATCAATTAACCAATGAATCAATGGGAAGAAAATACCTGCTCAAATGACTGTTTTCTTAAACTCAAATGCCAACTACAGTACTTCAGAATGTCCATATGCAGGTAATACATTTACTCTATTTCATTTTGTCATAATCCTTTAAGTTATGTTCAATATATGTATTAAGTTAATCATAGAGTAATTAGAAGTTTTAATTATTCATCTTACACCTAGAATGATCAATTAACCATGCTCATACCACAGAGTTCACAAAAAATAAAGAGCAACTCACAGGCTAACACCGTGCTGCCAGGCTCGCCTTCGCTCGGCAATATGTTGGTGAAAGGCTGAACTACTGGTCGAGGGTGACCTTCACCGATGAGAAGACCTTTTTCTCCATTAATCATGGCCTGATACATTTTAGAGACAGAATAACAGCAGGTAGCTATATAACCATATCTTTTTGTATGATCACACTAATTAACAGATAACCAATGAAACAGGTTGCAGGAGCACTGATAGCAGGGCACTTATTTACAGAGAAACCACCTGGATTTTATTCCTGTATCCCTGTGGTCCTTCATAATGCCCGAGCAGTCAGCCACATTTGTTCCAGAGGTGATGTGCCCCTTTGTCAAAAGTACAGATATTATATACAGTACTGTACTGTATGTTTATATTTAAATTTATTTATTCAAGAGTTTAAAAAGATCTGTTTTTTGGCTGCTTATATGTTTAAATTTCATTATCTTGAGCCATTTGTTGGTGTATCTACAAAAAAAAAAAAAAAAAAATACTGTATATATGTTCAGTATACTGTAGCATCTCCATAAGGTTAATATACGACTTGTGACCTTCAGAGGTTCGGTAATTATGGGGGGTGTGTTTAACACACTTTTGTAGGCTGATTACTTTAACTTCTATTCATTTTCTTCAACAAATACTTAGTTTTCTAGATATAGCTGAGTTTAGATAACATTCTTACAGGCGCGTCATCAGCTGTGATGTGGCAGATGTAAACATGTACCGTGAGGGCAAATGCACAATATGTGGCCGTCAACAGTTCGGTAATTATGAGGGTGTTTTTAAACTGTTTTGTATGCCGATTACTTTCAGTTCTATTCATTTTCCCTTTGTAAATGCTTAGTTTTCTAGATACAGGCAAGTTAAGTTAAAGGTTAGGTTAGGTTAGCACATGATTTCAGCCATTTTTTTATTTTTCTCAACAAAATACAGTATCCTCTAATAAAATCAATGAAAACTGTTTAACCAAATTTTTGTTCTTCCCATGACATTTGGCGACTCATTCGAATTTCACCTTTATTCCTTTTGGAAATGAGCCGTTTTGGAGTTATCACCCCCCCATAGAACCTGACCTAACCAACCAAAGAAACCTACCTAACCTTACCTAACTTCCTAGCCATCCCCGCCATATTAAACAGTAGGCAGCTACCAAACAGGGAGGTACTACCATATGGCATCACGAAAATTGTGACCCAGGTTGCTGATCTGACTTTCTGCCTCATTTACACACAATTGCAGGGTTTTAATTGTTTCTCTTACTATTGACAATACAACTTACATATAAAGTTTCTTACTTTTTATTTATTTATTAATTTTTTTTCTTTATGGTTCTTTATTATTACAGTATTATTATTTTTTATTACAGTATTTTTATTTTTAATTAGGTATTTTTTATTACAAATTTTATTTATTATGAATTATTATTATTACAGGTATTGTTATTACAATTTTGCCCCCCAGGCCCCGATGTGGGTCAGTGACCTGTGCCCGGGTGGGCTAATCCCGTAATAAAAATTAAATAAATCAATAAATACCTTTTTGATATTTGGTACCAATGAAAGCAACTTCGTTGAAGCGTCATGGGTAAATTTGCATTTTCAACCAATATGGCTCTTGAGTTTAGCAGTGTTTTTCCGATTATTTAGACGATTTTAAGACGCTTTTCTTCTTCGACGTTTCCATCACAAATGGCCTAAAATACCTAGCTTAACCTCCTAACCCAGAGGGGGGGGGAGAGCTCCACCCCCTGGATCCCCTGGTATATTTAAGTCATTTGCTAGGGAAACTGCAGTAATAACGCATCATGGGATAACTTTAAATTTTGGGGGGGGACGTAAGATTATGCTCAGACCGAGCGGGTTAGTTGTAAACAAACACCCGACACACGGTGAATGTACATTTGTTAATTTCTTAAGTGAATTTACTATCTCGGTTAATATCCATTTGCGACAGAAGTGGTATTAGAAAAAGTTCTTCCTATTGACGAGATATAACTAATGATAAACACATAGTTGCTCTAACCGAGCTGGGGCTGAAACAGCATTAAAACCTAATTTTAACTTTATTTAACCCTTGTCGGTTAATATTCGTCCATTGGCTGTCTGCAGGTTACCAATTTTCAACATTACAGACACAAAGACTATAAAAAAAAACGACTTAATATAATTTCTTGTGCAAATCAATATTAACGGAGTATTTCACAAATTACTTGGTGTAAATTTCTGTACCCGCCATGTTGTCAGAGTCACTTCTCTCCTCCTCTTTGTGACATGACACCTAATGACCTTCAAGTATCATGTCAAGTGACTTGGCTGGCCATTTATTTTGAAGCAGTCTTCCACCATGCAATTTCGAATTTTGAAAGGCTTTCTTGATGGCCTGTGTTAGGTGCTCTCTCCCTTATCTAGCTGTTATTCAGCACGTTTATGAGAACGACAGTGAAGCAAACCAAATATTACAAGATCACGATGTCCTCCCAACATCAAGACTGTGTCCAGAGTGTGGAAATTGTTCACTTTAAAGAAAAAATTTAAATTCTTTTGTCTGTAACCATAAGTGTACCAGATTGCCCAGCTGTATCCTCCACCACAGTAGCAGGTAAGCTCCAAAAAATGGTTAGGTGAGGCTAGGTTTTTGTTTTGTGTGTTTTATTGTGTGATTTACTCATACCTGACAGACATTTTGGTGTAAATTAGCGGTTTTCGGCTACAAATGAAAATTTCATTTTTTTTAAACCGCTAATTTGCAAAAAAATGAAGGTATTATTGCAGTTTTGCCCAATACACAGCTGACTGCTTTAACCATCTCCTTATTTGGAGTATTTCTAACCTCATTTTAACCAGAGGCAAGGAATAAGAATGTCAGAAATTAAATTTAAATTGTTCCTTTTGGTGGAGGGGGGGGTTAACTCAAAAACGGGTACATCCCCCGGAAATAAAGGTCAAATTCGATTAAATCACACCAAAATACACAGGATAAATTAATTTCTAAACTATTACGGCATATTGGCCGAAACTGCATTTTTACCGAAATGAAGGTCAGACTTGAGTCAACACATATTACACACACAAGAAAAACTACTTTGTATCAACATCTGAGGACGGCCAATGGACAAATATTTACCCCCTAGTGTAATTGACAGCCTCACTTAATATGTTTTTTGGCTGTTTATCTCATTATCTTGAATGATTTTGCTTTAACTAAATTTACTTGTATCTTATGAAGTCACTCACAACTACTATTATCTCTCTCTCTCTCTCTTTATTAGATAACCTCTTAATTTCTTGTTTGCGTCTATAATTTACGGTCATATGCAGTATTATATTAGAGGAGCAATATACTATGAAATAAACATTAGTTAAGTGTCAGATGATCAGTCGTTACTACAATGAAGACTTCGGGATCGACCACAGCACCTTTGTCATGAATTAAATAAACAACGGCATTACACCGTGAGTCCGCTACACTGTAAGTAATATAAATTAGCATAGTATTACTTCTCCAGTGCCTTCTTGGCTCTTGCTTTCATGTTTTCCCAGCACCGCCTTAACTCCCGGCTGGTCCTGCGTTGAGCTGAAGGATGTGCTGAAAACTGGGCTGCTATCACCTCCCAAACCTGTTCCTTCTCCCTATTAGATGCTCCGTCTCTCTTCTTGGACTCCACTACATCTTTGTGTTGTTCTATTAACGCTGTCAACACCGTCTTCTCAGAAGGTATAAACCATTTTCTTCTGCCCTCAGTTCCTTCACCGTATTCCGCCATGTTGATGTAAACAACTCAACTTTGTTGCAGTTTTACCAATTAATAAAGATATATGACCTTTAACGAGGTATATATACAAGGCTCTGGCTCATATAGCAATTAAATTCAACCTTTATCAACATCACTGTGACACTTTTTTATATTTTCCTCTTATATTCAACACAATTTTATCTGTATTAGAGAAGAAAAATAACGCACAAATATTGAGAGCTATAACTTCAACTTGGTAGTACTACAGAATTAGATAGACGATAGGTGATTGGTGTAAAGTGACCAATCCTGTACATTGTTACATTCCTTGAGCACGTCAACGTACAAACGAACGCTACAGTCCCTCAAGAGGCACTTGATTGTATTAGAGAATATTAACGCCATCCATGAACTTGTAGTTATTGTCACGCAATATTTTCATAATTTTCAGGTGTTTTGAAACAACGATTTCATTTCTAGGCCAAGTAAAAGTCTAATTTCTAGTGAAAATAATAATGAAATTAATTATTATTTGAGCCTGCGCCACACTGTAGGTACCTTTATCAGGGAGAGTGCATACAAAATTGTTGTTATAATATAATTACTGTGCTTCAACGACGAAGATAACAAAGTTAGTAACTAAATTATTTAAACAACAGTTAAAAGATTATTAGAGATGAAACTCTCTTAGCATACTCTTCTTAATTGTGTATGATGCATGAAGAACGTTGTTGAAGCACTGAGATATTACTTTTTTTTACTTTCACGGCCATATTATTAAACAACATCTTCCCTTGAAGAATATCTTCATATCGAAACCCGTATTTTTAAATGCGAAGAACCTTTTTGTGCAGCGCACGAAAGAGTGTGGTGGCATAAAAACGAACTAATTGCACCAAACTTTGAAGAGGTGGCTATAGCCTCTTCACCACTGATCGGCTCGTTAGCCGCTTGGGCGATCGGTCACGTCTCTGTTACTTTTCCTTTTCTTTTATCCTTTCACCAAATGATCGGCTCGTACTGGGCATGTACTGGCTCCTGAATGTACCTGAACCTGCTCCAGTGTTGGTCAAGTCTTGTCTTGAAAGAGCTCACACTCGGTGCCGTCACAACACTTTCTGGTAGATTGTTCCAAGAGTTTACAACTCTCACTCCGAAAAAGCTTGCCCTCACAGTTTTCTGGACTTGCGGCTTCTTCAATCATGAGCTGTGACCCCTTGTGGGGCGAGCGTCCTCCAGCTCCAAGTAAGGACACTCGACTGAGTAGTGCCCCTTGAGATGCTTATCCAGTATCCACCTCAATTAGTTCCCCCCTTTCCCGTCTGTAGTATAAGCTAGGCAAGTTCAGGCGCTCCAATCTCCCAGGGTAGTTGAGGTGCCGAAGTGCAGGCACCAGTCTGGTGGCCCTCCTTTGAACATTTTCAACCAACTGACAGTCCCTAGCATATCTCGGGGACCAGATGGGGTAACAGTACTCCAGATGGGGAAGCACTTCACTCTTGAAGATCGTTACGAGGGACGGACCGTCTAGATATCTGAACGACCTTCTTATAAGACCCAATAATTAATTTGTTTTATTCCTCCAAATAATCTATGAAAAGTGAAAGTGGGTGTCAGAGGGACACTGCATACTTCTTTACTTTAATTTTTCCTCTTCGCCACTTACCGCTGATCGGCTCGTTAGCCACTTGGGTGGTCAGGTCGGCCGGTCGGTCAAGTCTGTTAGGCACTGTTGGTTGAGCATGTACTGGTTCCAGAAATTCCAGAATGTATCTGTACCTGCGCCAATGTTGGTTTTGAAAGAGCTAACACTCGACGCCTTCTCCATGCTCTCTGTCAGATTTTTCCAAGAGTTTGCCCTGACTGGTGGGCCGGGTATCTACTAGGTCCGGGTATGGACACGACTAGGTAGTGTCCTCTGAGATGCTAATAAACTTCAATTAAGTCACCCCTTTCCCGCCTGTAGTATAAGTAAGGCATTTTCAGGCGTTTTAAAATATTTGGGTAACTGAGGTGCCGTAGCGCAGGTACCAATCTGGTGGACCTCCTTTGGATATTTCCTATCAACTGAGTCTCTAGCTGTTATGAAAACGAAGGTAAATACTGGGAGGTTTTATTCAACTTAATGCAACATCAGTATCCATAGATCTATAATAAACAGGAATTACAAATTAAGAATGATTAAGCTTCAAGTAACAGAATTGGATTACCACAAATAAACATAGCATAAAAAATATAAGAGAACCTCAAGCAATATAATCTAGAGCACTTAACCAACTAAGCATAACACATCCTCAACCCTACCTTTAAAACAACCCATCAGCATACAAATACAGTGCCAGGGGACAGCAGCGCACCCTCCACCCGCTCTACCCTCCGCTCGGAAGGTGGCACCAGCTCCGCCTATCGGCCGGGAGGAGGCGAGCGCCTTGTGAACAATGACATTTCTAGCCACACCCTGCAAAATACAGTGTACTTAGCAAATGCTGCAGCTTCTGAGAATGGGGGTGGGGGGGGTGGGTTACTACTAAGAGCAGAGATGTTACCGCGAACAAATTCGGGCTTGAATGTCATATACGCTAATACTGACACGTTCCTTGATAAGAGAGAGGAGTTTGAAACACTACTGAAGGTACACCAACCAGATATTTTAGGAGTCGTCGAACTGTTGTACAAGAATAGGAGAATCGACCCAGAGGAATGTGACTTCAGTATTGCGGGATATGACTCATTTACGAACCTTTCTCAAGGAACTTGCAAGAGGGGTGTGATTATCTATGCTAGGCAAGACCTTGGAGCCAGCCAGGCGAGAGTACAGGGACATGATGTTTTTGAAGAGTCCAAGTGGTGTAAAATTAAACCAAAGGGAGGGGACTTACTTATTGTCGGGTGTATCTACAGATCCCCAAACTGTGGCCCACTAAATCAAAGGAACTTAAGAGCCTTAACAGACAACGCGGTGATGTTCAACCCCAGCCACCTCCTTATCATGGGGGACTTTAACTATGGCGACATCGACTGGGGAAATGAGTTCACCCCAAGTGACTTGAATAACCCTGCTACTCTTTTTGTATAAACTCTGAGAGATAATTTTCTGTTCCAACACGTTAGAGACCTGACACATTACAGAAGGGAGCAAACACCCAAGCCACTAGACCTCATCATAACAAACGAGGAGGGTATGGTGGCCAAACTGGAACACCTTGCCCCAGTTGCTACCGGTCACCATATAGTGTTGTCATTTAGATTTAACTGTTACCTAGTTCAAGATAAGGCCAGGCCAAGGTGCAAATATTACAAGGGAAATTACAATGGGATGAGGGAAGAGATGAGGGGTATCAACTGGCCTGACTTATTAAGGTACAAGAACGCAGACACTACGCTGAATATCATAACTAGTAAAATGACCCATTTGATCGATAAATATATACCCAAGACCTAACCCAGTGCTTCTAAGAATACGAGGGGATCACGACACATGAACCATGCGGCGGTCGACAAAATTAAGAAGAAAACCCAGAAATTCAAGACGTGGGTTGGGTCAAACGATGAGCAAGACAGGAGGAGGTATGCAAGAGCCAGAAACCAAGCAATAATTTATTTGCCTGATTTACCTTCTTCTCACAATGGCCCGAAAACTTCAGCTCATTGTCAACATGCACATCTAGGTCCTTCTCACATTCAGTTTCAACTAGTGCAGTTTCTTCATCCCGTTGGGAAATATGATACGCCTCCTTACCGTTGGTACGCCCTAGGTGCATCCTCTTGCACTTCGTGACATTGAATCTCAGCAGCCATTTCTTCGACCATTCTTGGAGCCCACAGAGGTCCTTCTGCAGCTCTTCACAGTCTGCTTGGTTCTTGATTTCCCGAAATAACTTGGCGTCATCGGTAAACATATGTATGGAGGAGTGTACAACGTCAGGCATGTCATTTATGAAACAAACAAACATCTCAAGGGGCACTACTCAGTCGAGTGTCCTTACTTGGAGCTGGCGGACGCTTGCCCCACAAGGGGTTGTGTGGTTATGAGATATTGGTTCACACTCAGGATGGGATGGAGAAAGGAAACTCACAATGTGCTCTCTGTATACATATTGTATTGGATGTACAATGCAGCTTGGTGCTAGGGGGTGGCAGCGTGAGTCCAAGCGTGATGTAGAGAGAGCTGGTTGGTGAGGGTGCTCAGAGGAGAACACGCAGCTTGTAGGGCGGCATAGTCGCCGGCGGGAGCGAGGGCCGCCAGGCGGGAGCGGAGGAGGAGGTGTTGCTTACTGGTGGCTGTAGGTAGAAGGAGATAGGTGACGGCCACGTGAGGTCTTATATAGCGGGGGTAGGCGTGGCTTGATGGTTGACCTCCGCTTTGTTCGGCGGCGCTGGTTACCGACCTTGACCACGAGGCGTACGCTGGGGAATTCGCGGGGGTCGGCTGGTCAGGGACACGGCAGTTGTAGGGGAGGAATCCACTACAGGGTCACAGCTCAAGACAGAAGAAGCCGCAAGTCCAGAAAACTGTGAGGGCAAATTTTTTCGGAGTTAGAGTTGTGAACTCTTGGAACAATCTACCAGAAAGTGTTGTGACGGCAGCGAGTGTGAGCTCTTTCAAGATAAGACTTGACCAACACTGGAGCGGGTTCAGGTACATTCAAGAGCCGGTGCATGCCCAGTACTTTCCAACAGTGCTTAACAGAGACGTGGCCGATCGCCTAAGCGGCTAACGAGCCGATCAGTGGTGAAGAGGCTCAAAGTAGAAGTAAATATCCTGTCAAACTGTACTGCAACAGCATAACGCTTTCGCTACCGTGCCAATGGGAACAGCCGTGAACATTTCAATGTGATCTATTTTTGGCGTTAATGCCAACGCAACCGCTAACTCGTGAATGGAATCCAGCTTAAACCTGTATCATGGGTCATTTTTAAAGGTCCCGGGAGACATTTGTTTGCAAGACTTCCTGATATCAATTGTGTACAGTTAGAAACTCCTATTAATATATGTGAATCTACTGGCTGTTTTTTACATTATACAATAGAATATTTGAAGCGAGAAACAACGATATTTTATCTATTTTTTATATTCTGATGTTGTTTGGAACACAAATGTTATAATTATATTTTAGGAAGAAGTGAAGTGAAATTATTGGAACAGAGCTCATATGATCATTACAATGGCAGAGGAGCGAACACCGCTCATCGGAGGCGGACAAAATGTGCTTGGGCAGGCTTCCTGTGGAGGGCCAGCATCACCTACAAGTCAAGGTTTGTACTTATAATCCATTGAAGTATACGGAGTAGCTATTGAGTGCCTGGCGTTAAGTGTAAAGAAGAAGAAACTGAGTATGCTACTTGACACCCCCACCTCTGAACCTGCTCGCTCTGTATCGTGACAACAGGATATTCTACTGACGTTTACCACTGACATTAATTTCTAAAATATAATATGATTGTATTTAGTTGAAATTGCGTAAGACTATAACGCTTGAGGGTAAATTTAAATTTTATAAGATACGTGTATTTGAGGGTTATGTGGAGGCAGTCACCTGAGTCATTGTTGTTGATGGGTACATCTGTCACATGATCACAGTGGTAGTAACGTAGATTATATTTGATGAAATCATTATTCATTGTTATACCTATTTATATATACATAATATAACCTGCCATATGCTATGCTAGCAGTTTTGTAATTGATATAAGCTTAGCAATGCTTTGTGTCACTTTGTATGCACAAATTCCCTTAATAAAAGTCCCAAGTTTAGTCAAATTGACAGTTAGTAAAGCTTTGCATTTTTAAGATGAATGATGATTATGTTTAAAGTAATTTATATTTATTTAGATTGCCACTAATGTGTAACTGTTCTCTCAACCTTGAATATGCCATCTGCTAGCACTGTACCATTATTAACACTGTTTATCTTTTTACTTTTTTTTTTTTACCTTTATCCTCTTCACCACTGATTGGCTCGTTAGCTGCTTGGGCGATTGGTCACATCTCTGTTACACACTGTTGGCAAGTACTGGGCATGCACCGGCTCCTGAATGTACCTGAACCTGCTCCAGTGTTGGTCAAGTCTGGTTTTTAAAGAGCTCACACTCGGTGCCATCACAACACTTTCTGGCAGATTGTTCTAAGAGTTCACAACTCTCACTCCGAAAAAGTTTGCCCTTACAGTTTTTTGGACTTGCGGCTTCTTCAATCTTGAGCTGTGACCCCTTGTGGGGCGAGCGTCTGCCAGCTCCAAGTAAGGACACTCGACTGAGTAGTGCCCCTTGAGATGCTTATCCACCTCAATTAGGTCCCCCCTTGCCCGTCTGTAGTATAAGCTAGGCAAGTTCAGGCGCTCCAATCTCTCAGGGTAGTTGAGGTGCTGAAGTGCAGGCACCAGTCTGGTGGCCCTCCTTTGAACATTTTCAACCAACTGACAGTCCCTAGCATATCTCGGGGACCAGATGGGGTGACAGTACTCCAGATGGGGAAGCACTTCACTCTTGAAGATCGTTACGAGGGACGGACCGTCTAGATATCTGAACGACCTTCTTATAAGACCCAATAATTTATTTGCCTGATTTACCTTCTTCTCGCAATGGCCCGAGAACTTCTCACATTGTTTCAAATAGTGCAGTTTCTTCATCCTGTTGGGACATATGCCAGCTATCAATACAAATTGCTTTGCCATGAAATTATGTTTAATACAATGTGAATCAAACATACCAACAAAAAAACTGTTCAAAGACTGTTTGGTTAACTTTGGTTTATGATCATTTTATGGCAAAATAGCATTTTATCATCTATTAGCTGTTTCATTGCAAAACATCTAGTGTCTTTCATCTAATGTCAGTGGATCTTTCATGATTGTGTTCAGAACTTGCATCATACTGCTCTTGGAATCTCTGTTTAGTGAAACATTCATTGTAAAAAGGAAATTTTGAGGCTAATAGATGGTGCACTTGCCAGCAGGGATGTCAGACATCTTAATAGCCCCAAAATGCCAAGATTGTTAAAGTTTAAGAAGTTGTTAGCATCCTCATATGCTTAAATTTTTTGATGAAGTCTTTGAAAAGAAATGGTGTGTGTACAAGATGAAGATCATTTTAAATTTGTATGAATGTGAGAAAGGAGAAATAATACAGCAGGATGTGAAAGAAATGAATTGATCACCTGAAGAATCTCCACCCCAGCTTATTTCACCTAAAGAGTAGCCACCCTAACACTATTTGGAGGGATGAGGTAAGGTTTGGTTAGTGTTAAGGTGGTTTATATTTAAATAAAATAAGCTGGGGTGGAGATTCTTTAGGTGATCCAAAAGTACCCTGTACTGCACCTGTATAACAAAGTAGAAAGATGGAGAAGTGAAGGAAATGGCAGTCTTTGAAAAGTAAGAAGAAAGGGAATCTATGTCAGACTGCTGGATAAAGTTAACTAATGTGATTATGACCAAAGGAAAAAGTTGGGGACAGAAAACAGTGGTTTTCCAGAAGGTGACTACCATGAGTATATATTGTACTGTACAGTACTGTTCAGCACTACATTTCATTAATACATTATCCATTATTTCCCTGCCCATAGTGTAGTACCTTACCTGCCATCCAGTGGTTTCACCAATGCTGATGCATCCTGTTTTGGATTAAGTGAAGTAAAATCATATGCAGAACTTCCACTGAAAGAGTGATGAATTTAATGGATCTGTCTGTAAATTGAATGACTATAGAATAGATAGTGCCAATAATGGTGGTTGATAGCAATCAGGGAAATGGGGAGAAGTGGTCTTATATTGCCATATTTTTTCAAGTTTACGGGGAAATGACAATTATTTTATACAGTATACAGGAAAGCCTCCGATAACGATGGTTCTCTTAACGACGTTTCATATTTAAGACCCTGTTTAATTTGGGACCCAATTCAATTTACACCATTATTTTCTCCGTATTTATGACAAAAGTAGAATAAAAAATAAAATAAAATTACATTTTCATATAAATAATAACCAAATCCCTATGTGTATTATAAAAAAAAACCACTCCCTGCGCACGGAGGCTGCCAGGCTTGTGAGTGGTGACGCCAGTATCACTAGTATAAACAGTTGCAGCTGGCGGCCCTTTTGTTTTCACACATCTGAACAGGAAAAGGAGAAAAACTTTCTCGGGTTTCTGGGTTGCTTACGGCATTTTTGCGTCCCTATTCAACATGAGGAAGTGATGGTAGTGCTGGTTCAAAAGCTGAAAGAAAGAGTATAAGCTTAGCCGAGAAACTAGATGTGTTAAAACGATATGAAAAAGGTGAGAGGTCTGTGGATATTAATGGAGTAAGCAATGAACATATTTTCTGAAGTGGATCCATTAACAGAATGAAGCATTAAAATTAACAGGGACGTGAAAAATGCATATGACCTCTACTTAAAGATGTTTAATGAGAAAAGAATGCAGCTGTGCAAGGTTCTTTCAACAGCTTTATTATTCAAAGGCCAAAACCATCAACTTCAACTATACACCATCAAATTCAGCATCATAAGCAGCTTCAGCAACAACTTCAGGTTCCGTAACAGTTTCAGCAACAGCTGTGATATCTTTATGGAAACCTACAGCTTCAGCCAGAGTTGAACCTGATGACTTCGTCATCTGAGTAAAAACTCAAACAACATTCAGTGACTTTCCTTATGTTTTAGACTTTACCACCATTGGTGAGTAGAATTTTTGTTTTACAGTACTTTCGTAAGTGTAGTATATGTATTATTTAAATCATATGAACAGTGATAAGTTTTGCTTTCATATTCTTATGTAGAGAAATGATGTTATGTTTTCACATTTACGCAATTACATATGTTGGCGTTCCCAATCCGTCTCGGTTTTTTCTTTTCCTTTAGTGGTTAGCTACTTTTATTGTTCCATTTATTAACATTAAATAACATTACTTAAAACATATACCTGTACAGTATATTACTTAAAACATATACAGTTCAGTAAAACCTCTATCAACCGACTTTCGGATTAACCCACTTTCGGATTAACCGCCGATCCCGGGACATAAAACTACAACACAGTGGCTCTACTGTACATGCATTCATGGAAGGATTATGGCACTATAAACACTATTCTATTCTTTTCTCAGGTTTTTGGATACTGCTTAGGTGCCATACAGTACTTCACTAATAAAAATTTTGTTATTAATGTATTATGTTCTTTGACTTCTGTGATTATTCACGGTTTCTGTGCTGGTTCATATTTATTAAATAAAGTGGTTAATGTTTTAAAGCAAATGCTATTGAAATATAAATGGCAAATGAACAAAAATGAATAGAGGGACTTAAATGAGGGAGGTTAGGGATAGGTACTTTAAAAAGGTATGTTTTATTTCCGTAGACTTTATTTATTATTAACCGACCTTTTGGATTATCCGTCGGCCCCTTCCCCCCATATGTGGGCAGTTAATCGAGGTTTTACTGTATATTAATTTCTTAAATTAATTTTGCTACAGCTACAACCAGGGTCTTATTTTCTTCAATTTCTTATGTTGAACCATCGACACTGGTGTAAACACTAACGAAATCAATGCTATCGCGTATTTTTTCATGAATTGTATTGTTCATTTTGTATACATAAACATAAATTCAATCAAATACATATTCAGTAATAAACAATAATGAATCTTTTGTACATATTCTTAAGATACATAACACTATGTTTCCTTGAGTGCACTCGTATATGTTGGCGTTCCACTATGTCTCACTTTTTTTCTTTAACCTCAGTGGTTACTTTTCCTGTACATTAATTAAAACATACATGTTTTTTACATAAATTTTACTACAACAACAACCAGGATCTTATTTTCTTCAGTTTCAGGTAGATAACTGACATTTTGGGTGTAAACACTGACAACAACAATGCCGTCTCGTCTCCTCTTGTGTGTTTTGATATTCTACGTAGTATTAATGAATTGTATTGTTCATTTCGCATATACAGTATAAAGATTAATTAAATCAAATACATATTCAGTAATAAACAATCATGACTCTTTTGTACATATTCTTAAGATAAATGACGCTATGTTTCCTTTAGTGCGCACGTATACTTTGGTGTTTCCAATCCATCTCGATTTTTTTTTTTGCCATTAGTGGTTAGCTACTTCTATTGTTCCATTTATTAACATTAAATAACATTACTTAAAAGTTTTAAGTAACGGAGATATCACTGTACTGTATATGTTTTAAGTTAAAACATTAACAGTGATATTTCCGTTAGCCGGAACAATTAGTGCAGAGCACTTCCAGGAATGAGATTTCCAGGCAACTGGACGACTCTCAAAGCCGGAAAAAATCCCTCATCCCCGGAATTTTCCGGGTAACAGAAAAATGTTCTCGGAAGTTTCAGAAATTGCCCATTACATCATCTCTCAAACCTGGAAAACTATCCCTCATCCCCCGAAATCTCTGGGTAAATGAAAATTTTTCTTGGAATTTCCAGAAAATGCATCTGATTATTATATCTCAAACCCGGAAAAAACTCTCCCATCCCCGGAATTTTCTGGGTATTGGGAAAACTTTCTCAGATTTTCCGGAAAATGTGCCCCTTGGAAAATCATTCCCAAAGCCCGAATTTTCCGGAAAATTCCGGCTTTGAGAACGATTTTCCAAGAAAATTTAAATTTTGGCTATCTGAGAGTTCCAGGATTGAGGGATTCCGGCTAACGGAAATATTACTGTACAGTATATTCATTTTTTTTTTACATTAATTTTACTACAGCTACAACCAAGGTCTTATTTTCTTCAGTTTCATATGTAGAACCATCGTCATGGGTTTAATCACTGACATCAACAATGGCGTCCCATCTCCTCTTGTGTGACCATATTTTTATTGATTTATATTGTACAGTCAACCCTCGCTTTACGCGGTCCCACTTTACCCGTTTCCACGTTTACGCGGTACCCTGCCGAACACGGAATGCTCACTTTCCGCGGTGCGTGTACCCCTTTACGCGGAGAGCGGCTGGCGGTCCTCTCGCGCCGCTCCATTTTTGGATCCAAACCTCCCGTCCCCTCTCCCGCCATCCGCCATGTTGTGTAAGCGGCGTGAGTAAGTTGCGCAGTGTATGTCTTTGTTGCGTTATCGGTGACGTCATATGACGTAGCGGACTGTGATTGGGTAAAGCATCCTTACCTCCCTCCCTGCTAGCTGTGATTGGTTTAATGTAGTACTATGACGTGCCCCACCACGGGAGCGTTCAAGCCCCCTTCACCTACCGCGTCAGTTACACCCCTCCCGGCTACACAGTGTATATCGGTATCCATTGTTCCATAAGAATGACTTCCACCGGACCACCACCAAGAAACCTTGCATTACCTGGACCCAGCCGCCCTAAGCCAAAGAAGACACGACGTTCCTTAAGCTACGAAATAAAATATAAGATCATACAAGAGTTGGAGAAAGGAACAAGGCAGGTTGATCTAACGCGCCAGCATAGTGTTAACGAATCAACTATCAGGACAATTAAGAAGGATGCAGCCAAGATAAAGGAGCACATGAACATCACAAAGTCTACAGGTGCTTCTATGATCAAGTACAGTGGTCCCTCGGTTAACGAACGCCTCGGTTAACGAAATTTCGGTTAACGAACTGCCTCCCATAAGATTCTTAAATTCGGTTAACGAATTTCTTACGAACCGACCTCAACTTGTTTTCGCTTGCACTGGCCGGTCAACCAGCTTTAGTATCAGTCCGCCAATACATTAATCGGTTCTAGGGCTTGAATTCCTTACTATTTTAGTAAATATCAAGAAGTTTATACTATTCAATAATTTTAAAAGTTTAATATTAAATTTTTTAGTCATTTTAACAATTATTGAACATAATTGAAGGTAAAGTGACTGGTTTAATGCGTGGCATCCAGCCTCTTAACACAGCAAACAGGCGTTAGTCTCTCTCTGTTTTCACTGGAGGTAACATCTTGCTTGAGACTCTCTTCAACTAAATGCTTTTTTCTGTGTTTCCAAGCAAATTATTGGTCATTTTGAAATATATTTTACATATTGACAATATATAATGCAGTGCAGTGTTGATTTAAAGAAAATAATCTTGAAATACACCAAGAGAACTAAAATTTTATGGGTGAAATGGTGCCATGGGGTGACTTCTCTTCCACCCCAATGCCTTCTCTTCTTCCTTCTCCTCCACCCCCATTCTAATTCCCATCATCATCATCATCATCCAGGAGCCTTCTACATACACACCTCAAAGTAAGTGAACTTTTCTACCATTTTTGTTGAATTTAGGCAATTTTCGGTGAGCTGGAACCAATTACCCAAAAACCCATTGAAACAATGGTTTCGGTTAACGAACAACCTGCTGGAACGGATTGTGTTCGTTAACCGAGGGACCACTGTATTTCCACAATCAGGTGCTTCTCAAGGCGGAAAAATTACTTGTGAGCTACTTGGTGCGTCAGGCGCGACGGAACATGGCGGTGGACACGCGCTCAGTTAAGGAGTACGCATGTGAACTGTATGCTGCAGTGTCACGAAAGATGGGAATTACAGAGCCCAAACCCTTTAATGCTTCCTCTGGGTAGTTACAGAGGTTTAAGAAGAGGAACAAGATCACCAATATCAACATTGGTGGTGAAGAAGCTAGTGCTGACCGTGTTGCGGCGAGGGAATTTCCTCCGTTTTTACGTGAGATTATGGAGGAAGGACAGTACACCGACGACCAGGTGTTTAACATGGACAAATCTGGTCTTTTTTGGAAAAAGCTACCTTCCAAGAGCTTCGTTGTGAAGAATGCCAGCAAGTTTCGGTTGCCGGAAGTTGCAGAAGGAGCGCATCACCGTCCTGTTACCACCAATGCCTCCGGTACAGTACCTGTAAGCTCAAGTTATCGGTGATCCACACAGCACGCAAGCCGCACGCCTACAAGAGCATGGACATGCCCAAGCTAAATGTCCACTGGCTGACCGCACGTAAGGCGTGGATGTTCTCTACACTGTCCCTCTCCTGGTTTGATGACCGTTTCGTTCCCGATGTGAAGAAATTCTGTGAGCAACAGAATGTGTCATTCAAGATTTTGTTGTTGCTTGACAACGCACCAGGACACTCGCCCCTACTGTTAGATCGTCACCCCAATGTAAAAGTGGTCTTCCTTCCTCCCAACACTACGTCTATAATACAGCCCATGGACCAAGAATTGATATGTAATGTAAAAGCTGCATTCTCTGCTAAAAAATTCAACCTCCCGAACGACTACACCAACACCAAGGAAGAGTTGCGTAACCTGAGTGACACCAACACCGATAGCAAGAGCGAAGACGATGAGGATCAACAGTTGGCAGAGCAAGAAGTACTTTTGAAATAATTCTGGAGAACATTCAACGTCAAGAAAGCTGTGGACTTCTTGATGGAGGCATGGGATTAGCTGTCTGTAGCAACTGTTCGTCACGCATGGAGACATGTGTTGCAAGGCATTCTGGGTGTTAGGTAGAGTAAATCTGTGACTGGTGAGGTTCAGACTGTTGCAGTAGTGGTGGACCTTGCCAGAGAAGCTGCGCAGAGTGTTACAGCTGCAGGCTTGTCCGAGACCACCAACGACGACATCCTGGAGGTGATAAGGGATCCTGATGTTACTACCGACGACATGGTAGTTGATGATGACGTCAGTGAAGGGGCAGGTGGTGCGTCATCCCAAGAAGAACGCCGCTTATCCCATAGTAATGTTAGGGGTGCCATCGAGTGTATCGAGAAAGCCAAGCTCCTCCTTTCCGACGACCCTGACGCAAACAGGTATGAAATCTTCACTACCCAGCTGTTGCAGACTATGGAGCCCTACATCAAGGTTTATCACGACAACATAAACACCAGCCGTCAGCAAAGCATAACAGAGTTCTTCGCCCGCAACCCACCACAGCCAGCCCAAGCCAGTGATAATGACAGAGGTAGAGACAGTGATGATGACTTTGAGGGATTTGTCAGGGAGGCACTAGTAAGTGTGGATGACACCAATGAAGACTCACCTGAGGGCCAGTAGCCTGCCCTCTGCCTCGGAACCAGCCTCCATTCCCCTACGCCGACCCATCTCTTCTACTAACGTAAGTGTTAACCCCAGCCTTGTTTTTTTCTAACCTAACCTTCAGTTTATTCTTCTCTTATTGACTGTTCCCTTCTATATTATGTGTGGGTGAATACCATCATAAAGTTAAGAGGTTATTTTTAGTAAAACGTACGTATTGTGTAGGGAAAAAGTGGAGTTTGGGGGTCGGCCCGGTCTATTTCAATTAATCCCATATGTTATGTTGTTCACTTTACGCGTTTCTCACTTTACGCGGGCCGCCGTGGGTTCAATTAACCGCGTAAAGTGAGGGTTCACTGTATATGGTGCATTCATAAACATTATTTAAAGATTATAGTTTGTATTTTTCATTAATTTTATTGTTTGGGGGAAAAGAAGGTAAGAAGCCACACAAAAGATAGGAAAAGGTCAGACTTTGGAATGCATCTCATTATTATTGCTTTATTTTAATGGCAATTAATGATTCATGGTACGATGATGATTCACCTTATACAGTACTGCAATATTGAAGGACACATTACCGTCGTTATTCGAGGCTTTACTGTACTGTATACAGACATCCCTGTAATATGAACATTCAGGTTACTGAAATTTGCTTGTAAGAAATTAATAAAGTATATCCAGTAAATTTGGGATACAAAAAAAAATTCGCCCTTGCACTTGTTGACCAGTAACTCTGTCAGTCTTATTTACATCTCTAAGAGTGAAATAATATGGGAACCTTACACACAGTGAATTGATGATTAGATTCATATTGTTTTACCAGTTTATGGGGTTGACATAGTGCTTGTTTTAGTAATTTCTAGAGGATCACCAGTGTTTAACAAGGATTATTTCCATTGTTTCCCTCAAGAGTATTTGTGTGCAGGTAGTCCCCACTTCATACGAGACATGTTCCTGAAAAGTCTTGTGCAGCGCAAATTCATGCCAAATTAATTAAGAAAGCCATTGATAACCGTGTAAATTGTGAGAGATGCTTGATGGAGGAAAAGACAGCAGCTCCAAAACATACACCAAAAAATTCCTAAAAACACCACTGTTTCTCAATTCAATACTAATTCCACTACAGTATTCAGAACACTTGAGTAAATTATAACTCGCCTTGAGTCTAAACAATTGCTTCCTGGATTGCAGTTTTTAAGACACTAGGTGTCTAATGGAGCAATAGAACTCTGAGTGCCATAGATTGTACTTGATCTACGGTACTACTGTATACTGTAGTTGCTGTTGGTCAGTCTAGATTTTCATTGGCAGATTCATTTTCTTCTTTTATTATTAAATCTTTTAAAGATATATACACTATAATAAAGCATATTTAATGGTTATCAAAGAAATTAACACTAAATACATATTTAATGGTCTTACTCTTAGGGCGAGAAGGATATGACATGCCCACCAGTGGCAAAGAGGAAAAATTAAAAAATTCTTAGACCTTATTTTCTCACTTCAACACTAATTACATCATTTCAACACTTTTTCACATTCGGTTTGGCACTACTCGGACTTCAGGATGAAAATACAGTAGGTTCTGCTAATATCGAATTTATTTCTGAATCGATTTTCTTCTATGATATTTCTTGAGCAAATTGATAATGGAGATATAAGCAAAATTTGGTTCGATTAAAATGAGCATCTGTCTGCAAAATCAGCATGTCAACTACTGTATATGATGCAACCCTCAGCAACCATGACATGATGAGGGGGAGCGAAGGAATATGGCATTCAACTACGTTGGGTCAGGTTATGATTTTAAGGTTCGGTAGTGCCTCCAGACCCTCTTTTACCCCATAATTTCCCGTTAATTCAAAGTCCTGCCCACTTTTGTGGACTTCAAAATTGTTGGATGGAGGGGGGTGCATATCTCCATAAATGCTCATTTGCACAAGTAATACCATAGAAAAAATTGATTCAGAATTAAATTCTATACAGGTATGGTATAAGAACCTATTATTCATCCTGAAGTCAAAGTCATGTGCTAAACTGAAAATACCCAAATTATTAATCGACTTGAGTCTGAAGAACTGCTTCCTGGACTGCAGTTGTTCAGACTCAAGGTGACTGATGGAGCAATAGAACTCAATGTCATGAATCGTATGTGTAGATGCTGCTGACCTGTGCTGGCCCAAGCTACCATCTATGGAGGGTAGGGGAAACTGCTATTTCATCAACTAACAGATTGTCTTTGTTTGATATTTATTTATTCAACCTTAGTAAACATATACTGTACTGTACAATTAAACATTAAAATTATTTAATGCTTCTCTAAGAAATGAAATACAGTACAGTATTAAAGACATAGCTTACCATATTTAAATATTATATTATTGGACTAAAGGCCACACAGCCTCAAGGAAAACAAGCCAGAAAATTGTCAGATTTGTGAATTGGTGTACAATAATAACCTACCAGAGAAAGTTCTAGTAATTTCGGCAGTGCACTCTACCTTTTCAATTACTTTCATTTTCATCTCTAATGTAGTGGATTTTCTTTGTCTTTTGCTAATACAAGTATCATCACACCTGTTGCTTTTTGGTCACTTTGCATTCTTGTTGGTGAAGGTTAATAAGGAAAAGTCAAGAAACAGGAGAGCCAGACTACAATATGCATGAGAGGACAGTCTGGGCTGGTGTGTGCAGTATTGGCATTATATTACTGTACTGTACTTGTATATCATAAAATATTAAATCTTCACATAGTAAGATGTTAAGTTTTTTATTTGTAACTTTTTTTTGTCTTTTGACTCAAAAATTTCCATAGAACTTATCCTCCAATATATACAGTAATTGGTATCATGTCAAGGAATTTCACATTATGGACAATTTTTAAAGAACCCATCACTTCTGTAATGTAGGGGATACCTGTACTATAAAGAAAACAAACATAATTTAACCACAGTATTGTTTAAGTCAACAACAGTAACAGTAGTGCAGCCTTAATTTGTAAACATTTGAAAATAATTTTTTATCTTCATTGTTTTCTGTTCTACCTTCTTACAGGAACAGCTGAAGGGACTTTGGTGTCCCCAGTTGGTCCAGATGAGTTACCTCCACCATATACCCCTTCATCATCTGGTGTGCCCATGGTCACTTGTCGAGTATGTCAGGCCATGATTGACATCTCGGGCAAAGTCGATCAACATGTTGTCAAGTGCAACCAGTGCAATGAAGCAACAGTAAGTATGAAATACTTTAAAACTGTTGATAGTGTGGTTTGAGAAAGTATATCTTTGGTGACATGGGACCGGATACTCAGTGATTTACAATGTTGTATCTCCAATCTGACAATAAAAATTGATCCTCACATTTGTAAGTCCTCAATTTAACATTACTCAAAACAAAATATCTGCCACCTTGTGATGTCACACATCTAGAGGTTATAACTTAAAAGACCCTTAGAGCTGTTGTAACAAAATAAACCCCAGATTTCATAAACAGTACTATATACCCGGTATGCCTTCCAAACTATGATAAAACTCATTAAAGCTGTTATATCACAGTTTCATATATTATTTCAATGGAAAATGCTGTAATAGTAAATGATTAAATCTAATCATTTAAAAATTGATCTTAAATCAGCTGTGTTTTGTTTGTTTAGCATGCAAGATGGAGCTGATCGATGTATATGAGGTGTGATCCAAAGGTTCCTGGACTGGCTTCATAAAACCTTTCTCTTAGCAGATATCAAGATCGAATCATCAGCATCGATTTGGTGGGAATCTGTGGCGACAACAGGTCGTAGTGCAGCTTTGTGTGAGTGTGTGTATTGGCTCAATTTGGCTCATCTGCTAAGTCGAGTAAGTCGCTACTCAACCTTCAACATGGTGGGAAGTATCGAGCAATGCTGTACTATCAGATTTTGCTTCAGACTAGGAAAAAATGGTGCAGAAAACCATGAAATGATCAAGGAAGCCTACAAAGATGAAGCAATGTCCAGGGCACAAGTTTTCAGGTGGCACAAGTGCTTCAAAGAAGGGTGCACCTCCTTTAAAAATGAGCATCATTCTGGGAGGCCTTCCACTGAGAGAAATGATGAAAATGTCCAGAGAAATGACCAGCTTATCCATGAAGATTGTAGGGTGACCATCTGTGAAAATGCCGAGCGATTTGATCTCTTATGGAAATGTTAACCGGATTCTGACTGACAACCGGCAATTGGCTGCTACACCAGGACAACACACCTGCGCACACTGTCCTCTCTGTGAATGATTTTTTGGGGAATCACGGCATCCCAGTGGTCCCCCATCCTCCGTACTCTCCAGATCGGGCCCCTGTGACTTCTGGCTGTTTCTGAAGTTCAAGTTGAACCTTAAGGGGAAGAAGTACAGTATATGGACAAAATGGAGGTTTAGGATACATAGCAGGAGGTGCTCTCCAGCCTCACCAACGAGGACTTCCAGATATGCTTCCAGAAGTGGGAGGAGCAGATTCAGCACTGCATTGAGGCCTCTGGATAATATTTTGAGGGTGACTATAGTTTCACTGTAATATCTTGAAAAATATATATTTTATGAAGACAGTCCAGGAACTTTTGGATCACACATTGTATTTTATTGATCAAACTTTACGATACGAAAAGAGGTACTGAAATCCTTTGGACCCTCTTAACATAAGTATTGAACAATTGTTGAGTTAATACATATTTCTTTGATGTGAAATTTTGAAGCTATGCGAGACAACTTTTTAAGGTGGGGGAACAAAGAGGTCATACAGTACGTTGTACTGACTCGCCCAATATTGTTATCAATATTTGTTCTTTAAAATTTTTTTATATTATAAACTGTGCTACTTGCTTTTTGATTAGTGTACTGTACAGTATATGAAGTTTTTTGTTTTAAATTGTATACAGTAATTTTTTATTTTAATATTTAATGGTAATCTTTGTGTGAAATATACAGTAATGTTTTTGTTTAGTTTGTAGAAAATACTTTAACCCTTAGGCCCCAGGTGACATTCCAGAACGTCCGACTAGCACGCCCCGGGTGACGTTAAAGAACGTCCGCCTATTTTCTCGCCATTTTTTTTTTTTATTATTTTTGAGAATGTTGATTTTTTTCTCAATTTAACCCCGCGTGGGGGGTACTGCCAGCAGCACCCTAACCCGGGGCTTAAGGGTTAAAATGTAAATAAAACCCTTGAGCTGCTTTAGTCTTGTACAGATGTCCTAAAATTAGCAAACTTTCTCCTAACTTTACCAACATCTCTTTGTATTAAAGCCACAAAATTCACCCCTCTTAAGACTGAGTCACAAACATTATTTTTTACTTTGGCGATGTTATTTTGTCTAGTTTCCCCAAGAACACAATCTGCTTTTTCACCTCTTCTAGCATAGCTAAAACCTCATCTGAAAAATTTGGGCATCTTTTGAGAGCTGGGCCTTCCATTGTCTGCTTCTTAAACTTTTGTTTTTAAATCTCACACCCCTAAATCAGCTGATTTCCTATCAGGTGATTGGTCAGTATGTTTTGAAAGTGTAACTGTGATTGGCCTGCACGAAGACTTACTCTACAGTGTTTATATTCAAATTACAAGACCCTGACAACATTGCAAAATAGTTTTGAGTATGGGAGATTTACAGTACAATGTTGTGAGCAGTTGATAAGGTAAAATATTGTAAGTCAGTTACAAGGTTGCCATTGTTGTAACTTAGAGGAATTTTGAGTACAGTATCTGCCTCATGGACTATATTCATGTTTTTGTGTGTGTGAATGCATACACCAAAAAAGTCACTACCATTCATCATTTTATCTCATGAAAGGATTTTATGTTAGTTGTACCCAAAACAAGATAGTAATATTCAGAATTTCCTCTAATCTTAAGCTATTCAATTGGCATATTACATCTGGTTTCTTTGGCACTACAGTGTTGAACCTGGTTGCAGATTAAATCATGGAGTTAACAGAATTAGACTACAGTGGTAAGTACAATGTATGCTAGGGATTTAATCCTAGAAAACATAACATTAGGCAAAATGGTGTAAATCGGTATCTATTTTCCCATGGGCTTAATATTATAACTGGAGATGCCTATTTGGGGGAAATATTTTATTCATACTTTGCATTTTTTTTTTAACTAACAAGTTTAAACAAACATAAATAATACTGTATGTTCACAGAAAAGACAGTATGTATTGAATATTTTATTAATTTAAGTTTGAATATACCTGTACAGTATGAACCATACTGTGACATCCTTGCTGTAATATTGTACTGTGCAGTATATGTACATATGTCCCGTTATGTACAGTAGCTAAAAAAAAGTATCGGTGCATACTCTGTGTGAAACGTTATGAGACCACGGACAATAGGTAATGGGATATGCGTGTTGTCTCCTATATGATAGTAATCACTTCACCGTTTATTTTATTCCTATATGCCAACTCACCCTCTGTTTTGGATACTGAATGGCGGTGGATGAAGACATGCATACCAACCCTCCCAGACATCACAAGTTGTACATATAATTTCGGAAGTCATCGGACCCACCTGTTAGATAATTTTTAGCTACTGTACGTAACGTTTACTCGGATATGTCAGACTGCATCCTATTAAACAGGGAAGGGTAGTTTGATTCTTATGATGTTTTCATGGCTATTTTATTTCTTATTTTATAACTGTTAAATTGGAATGTCAAGTTAGATTGTCATATTGTTATCCATTTATAAGAGAAAGCAAAGGCAAACAACAGTTATGTTAAGAAAAATACAAATAATTAATGGCACAGGGCAATAACAAAACAACTGACTGCAGCAGGTGAGCAGAGATGCAGCTACAGTATGAGCTAATACTGGATGTTTTTTCTCCTATTTCTTATTAAATTAATTAAACAAGTTTAGTAAAGCTTAATTTTTCATAGAAATACTCTATGTACTAAATAAATATATTTAATTTAAGGACTTCTGCCTCGTGTTGATACAAGAGAGCAGTAACTGTAGGTCTATCAGTGGTATTGTACTCAACCAGAAATTACCTTTCTAGTACTTTGAGTCATCCTGTAGTCATACTGATAATTTTTTTTTTTCATTTTATCTTATAGGAAGATTTTACAATACTGTACGTACTGTATGTAAATTTTTTTAATAGCCAATCAAGAATGCGCCACCAGGCAAGAAATATGTTCGCTGCCCATGTAACTGCCTGTTGATCTGTAAGAGCTCCTCACAGCGGATAGCTTGCCCAAGACCAAATTGCAAGAGGATCATTAATTTGTCACCTTCTCCAGCCAATCCTTCCTGGCCCAATGTGCCAGGCATGTGTCGTGTCACTTGTGCACACTGCCATGATACCTTCATTGTAAGTATACACACACACACACATAGTCCTTGTGACAGATTGATAGTCTATATATATGCCATAACACTAGTATCCCTTCAACTTTGTGTATCTTTTGAATAATCTTGGTGTTTACTACATAACATTATTCCTCATATTTGTGAATTAAGTTTGATAACACTTGTGCTGGGAGCAGAATAGTTAAAAAAAAAAGAATATTTGGTTAGTAAAATCTGCTGCTTCAGTGGTGAAAGTGGTGAATGAATTGCTAACACTGTTATATAATTTGACAGTTGCTTTGCATTGGGGAAGTTTCTTTTAATGAAAGTAATGATACCAATTTTATTTCTGGTTGTGTACACCTTCTGATAAATTGTAATGTAGAACAGGACAAATATATATTTACTGAAGTATTGAATAGTTTAGAGGTGCATGTCATGCCATAGTTATACCATTAACAGATACTGTACTAGCCGTGATAAATTAACAGTGATGTTTTTGTTGCATTATCTATTATGGTGACGTACTTTACTTTGATTGAAGTTAATGTTTTTTCCCTTAAGCATTTTTATTAGAGAAAATTATTATTTTGATTAAAAATGTTAAGATAGGTATTCATTTAAACTTCAGCAGCAGTAGTCTAACAGTTTTGATTCAGTGTACAGTGCAGAACAAGATGATGCGCACAATATAAGTGTCTCGATAGTCTGGTCTCAAACTACTGAAGTGCTTGATATAACAAACAGTGATGCACAGATGTGCTGAATTTAACAAAGCTATACAGCACTGTACTGTATTAAAGTTGAATGCATGTACATGTAATGAGAAATTTTCTTTTCTTTTTCAGTTCAACACACTTAACAATGCTCTTGCCAGATGTCCACACTGTAGGAAAGTGTAAGTATTGTATACAGCATGTCCTGACAATTCGCAGATTTCTAATTCGTGGACCTCGATTATTTGCGGATGACACCCTAGATGTACCCAAGAATGTCTAAGGGTAGTTTTAAAGTTGCTGGCATTTTTGCGGCTGGGACAGGGAGCCCTTCGTTCTAGAGACAGTAATTTTGTGTGTGTGTGTGTATGTGTTTTTTTTAATAAACGGTTTATTAATAGAGTTGCAGCCGGTGGCTGAAAATATACAGACTTACATTTGATTTAGACATAATGATATAATATGCATTGAATACATTTACAGGGCTGTACAGTACATAAATCAGGAGCTGTTTATTATTTTAACAATAGATGGGATGGTGCTATTCTTATATCTATCGGTGCGGGCTCTTATGGGCTGAATTTTGTTGTAGTGGCGGACTGCGCGAGGTGGGTGGGGGGCTGCCGGTGGCAAGAGGTGGCTATGACGAGGGTGGTGCATTAGTTGGCTGCCAAACCTTTCCAGTGCTTGGTGGTGGAGGTCATTGAGGGATGGTATTTCCAGGGTGGAGAGAGCGTTGGTGTAGCCGGAGTATTCTGCGCCGAGCATGATTCTGCAGGCCCTTTTCTGTACCTTCTCTAGCTGACGTTGTTGGGTGGAGTTAAGAGCAGACGACCAGGCTGGTGACGCATACGTTAGTTTGGGGAGAATAAAGGTGTTGTAGATGGTCCTCAGCTCTGGTGTGGGTGTCCCAAGTGACCTAAGTCGTCGTAGCATGTAGAGACGGTATGAGGCTGCCTTGACTGTGTTATTTACATGGGCCTTCCATTCAAGTTGTTGTCTATAGTTACACCCAGGAGTTTGGCAGACTGCACCAACTGGAGAGGATGGGCACTCACTGTGACTGCTGGGGCTTGCCCTGGAGTGGTGGCGGTATTGATGTGCATGACTACGGTTTTGGTGTGGTTGATGGTGACCTTGTTCTCCGTAGTCCATGCCTGTAGCCTGTCCAGGGTGCCTTGTAGCGATGAGTAGTCTGGTGCAGTGTTGTCTACTGAAACCCCACCAGTGCAGTCATCCATGTACTTCCACCTGTGAGGATTGTCCGATAGAGCGTCGTTGATCAGGATGAGGAAGCACAGTGGTCCCATCTTGGTCCCCTGGGGAACACCGCACGTGAGGTGTTGGAATGTGGAGACCGAGCCCTGATACTTCACTGCCTGGCGACGTCCACTCAAGGAATCGGTGAGCCATGAGATCAGGTTGGTGGGCAGCCCTAGTGCAATAGCCTTGTTGATAACAGTGCAGTGATCAACAAGGTCAAAGACCTTCCTGAAGTCAACAAGGGCAACGTCCAGTGATGTCTTACATTTCTGCAAGTTTTTGTGAAGAAAATCCAGAAAGCTCACCAAGCAGTGTGATGTAGAGGCGGTCCTCATATTGCCAAATTGTTGTGGATCAATTGACTGATAGAGTCTGGCAAATGCCCACTCAAAAACAAAGTCCTCACAAAGTATACTGGGTATGGGGGTAATGGCAACTGGCCTGAGGTCATTAGGGGACTGTGGGGTGGTGACCTTGGGGATGGGGGTGACAAATGCGGTTTTTCATTCATTAGGGCATTTGCTTTGTCTGAGGGATGCATTAATAATAGAACAGAGGGGGGTGGCAAGTTCGACTGCAAACTCCTTGTATATTTTGATTGGGAGGTCAATTGGGGTCGTGAGCGTTTGGATTTAAATTTCAGGAGTTTGTTGGCGATTTCATATGGTTGAACATTGGGAGGGGGAAGGTAAGTAAGCCGGGAGGAGAGTGAGGTCAAGACTGGGTAAGGTATGACATATGGTAGCAAAATGGTTATTAATTATCTCAGCTGCCTCCTCACTAGGTAAATGGAGATGAAAGGAAGTGTGGGAGACTGACGGTTGAGACCACAGAGATCTTTTATCTTGGAGTACCACTGACCGATGCCGACTTCCTTGAGGCCGTGCACTTTCCTGGGATAATAAGTCTTCTTGGCCGACTTGATTTCCCTGATGACCTGGTTACGTAGACTTTTGTACAGGCGGTTGTTGGTGTGTGTGTGTGTGCGCGTGTGCGCATGCGCGTGTGTGCAACACAAACAAATAAATAATAATGGGAGAATCCTCTCACAAATAATCAGAAACAAGACAACAAAATTCTTAAAAATGCGAGTTGACCCTCAAGTCTGCACGAACTTCAGGGTAGACTCACATTTTTAAGATTTTTTTAGTTTTTCTTACTATTGGTGAGAGTATTTTCCTATTATTATTTATTTGTACGTGTTTTGTGTATGTGTGTCTACACACATACACACATATTTACAATACAGGTAAAGGAAATTACTGTCTGGAATGAATGGCTTCCTGTCCCAGCCACATAAACAACTTTAAAACTACCCACAGACATTCTTGGGTATATCCAGAGTGTCATCCGCGAATAATAGAGGACCGCAAAATGAAAATCCGCGAATTTGGGGGGGCCCCCCCCTGTATGTATGTTGTTTTGTCAATAGTAAAGAGAAACAATTGAGACCCTGCAATTGTGTATAAATGAGGCAGAAAGTAAGATCAGCAACCTGGGACTTGGTCAAAATTTTTGTGATGCTATATGGCAGCAGGGTCTACCATTAGACAACACAGTATGCTTCTCAATAGCCATGGCATGTGAATGTAACTCTATCAGGATGAGATATGCTCTGAATTATTTGGTAGGGGTGAAGATGAACATGGCAGTGACAGAGAGGTATGTAGTGATAGTCATATCGAAGGTGGTGATAATGATAGTGACCCAGACTATGTGTTTGAACGAGGAAAGCGATGACGATGATGAGCGGCAAGTGGAAGAGAGAGGGTTCCTGCCCTCCCCATCTCCAGGGAACGGCTAGTACTCCCTCCATTTCACCTACCCCTACCATTTCCAGTCCCACTACATGTTTACATCCACCCACACTCCTTCCTCCCTCCTACACTAGCTCCCTCCCTCCCATACTCCTTCCTTCATCCCACACTGTTCCCTCCCTCTCACACTCTTTCCTCCCTCTCACACTGCTCCCTCCCTCCCACACTGCTGTCTCCCTCCCACACTGCTCCCTCCCTCCCACACTGCTCCCTCCCTCCCTCCCTCCCACACACTTCCTTCCTCCCACTTTCTTACTCCCACACCTTTTCTTCCCTCCTACACTGCCTATTGCCACAGTAATCTAAGTTCAATATAAACGAATAATATTAGTAAAAATGTAAGGAAAATAAACCAAGAGTGACAGAAATTACCTCTCCGACCTGGAGTGTGCAGCGTAGCCGCGTGTGATAAGAAACATCCGTATGTTTATTGCAGAAATCTTTTTTAGGTTCAATTGCTATGCTGCTACATTCATTTTATTATTTTATTTTTTTGAGTGAAAAAAAAAATCATGTATATACATGGCTGCAAGACCGACCAGAAGTGCTGTGACAGGACTGGGAGCCAGTAGGCTTGGCATACTGCACCAGCCCAGGATTCAAATGCCAAGTAGTGCTTTTAAACAAGGCGAGTTGCCACTTCTACTAGTATTTCTTGTTTTCTTAGGTCATTTTGGGGTGTTTGGGCCCTAAAAGAAAATTTTGATTCTTCCCAACCAAGGGGGGTACCATGTGACCTTTTATGGGTTATAGGAGACTACTGACAGGATGGTTATGTGGTAGAATACCCCAATACCACAAAATGTAATTCATGTTGATGAATTGGAGCTGTTGGACTCTTATCATTACTGAACTGTTGAAAATGATGAATGGTAATTAAATAACCCAATTTCTATACTGTAGTTCTGCTGTAAGCATCTCTTGGTAATAGGATATTGATAATAATTAATGGATAGATACAATTCAATTCATGATAATTTGATTCTTTCAGGAACTCAACCTTATCATAAATTGAGGCATTTACTGTATAGGTATACCTGTAAGTACATTTGATAGAAAGTACTTTGCTGCTATTTAGATGTGTATATACTGTTGTGTTGGGTGACTATGCAGTGGGATTAATTCTCATTTGTTTATCCATGACAGGTCATCAGTTGGTCCAGAATTTGCCCGGTGCCGAGGAATAGTTTATGTAGTGCTTACATTGATTATCTTGGGCGTTGGGATTGCCCTAACTATTACAACTGTTAAATACACACCAACTTACCCTGGCATCTATGTAGCTTATATTGGTAAGTACTGCTATATTCCTGTTTTCTTTTACACTATTATCTAATACATACAGTGACCCCTCGGTTAACGAACTCAATCCGTTCCAGAAGGTCGTTCGTTAACCGAAAAGTTCGTTAACCGAAACCATTGTTTCAATGGGTTTTTGGGTAATTGGTTCCAGCTCACCGAAAATTTCCTAAATTCAACAAAAATGGTAGAAAAGTTCACTTACTTTGAGGTGTGTATGTAGAAGGCTCCTGGATGATGATGATGATGATGATGATGATGGGAATTACAATGGGGGTGGAGGAGAAGGAAGAAGAGAAGGCATTGGGGTGGAAGAGAAGTCACCCCATGGCACCATTTCACCCATAAAATTTTAGTTTTCTTGGTGTATTTCAAGATTATTTTCTTTAAATCAACTTTGTACTGCATTATATATTGTCAATATGTAAAATATATTTCAAAATGACCAATAATTTGCTTGGAAACACAGAAAAAAGCGTTTAGTTGAAGAGAGTCTCAAGCAAGATGTTACCTCCAGTGAAAACAGAGAGACTAACGCCTGTTTGCTGTGTTAAGAGGCTGGATGCTGCGCTTTAAACTAGTCACTTTACCTTCAATTATGTTCAATAATTGTTAAAATAACTAAAAAATTGAATATTAAACTTTTAAAATTATTGAATAGTATAAACTTCTTGATATTTACTAAAATAGTTAGGAATTTAAGCCCTAGAACCGATTAATGTATTGGCGGACTGATACTAAAGCTGGTTGCCCGGCCAGTGCAAGCGAAAACATGTTGAGGTCGGTTCGTAAGAAATTCGTTAACCGAATTTTTGTTCGTTAACCGAATTGAAGATCCTTATGGAAGGCAGTTCGTTAACCGAAATTTCGTTAACCGAGGCGTTCGTTAAACGAGGGGTCACTGTATCTGTTTTTCTACCTGGGATGTATTTTTCCCTCATAGCATTTTTCACTGCTTGCACAGACATTTCAGTTTTTTATTTATTCACACTCTAAAGTGTTGAAGAAACAGCAATAGTGCTTGCAGTACAGTGAAACCTCCATAATAGGCTTTGATCTAACGGACATGGCTGTGGCCACCACTTGCTTTTCTTGCCAGTTTGTCTGTTGGTCAGTTGAGCCAAATAGTGCAGAACTCTTGCAATTCTTTAGTGAAGTCATTAAACTTTGTGCCCTCACAATTATTTTAGCTGTTGATAATGACCTTTGATAAAGTGAAATGAAAAGGAAACCTAATGTCTCGACTATTGTGGAAGAATTAAAGGTTATTGACAAAATAGAATCATGACAGAATTTAGAATAGTCAAACAAACAGTGTTGGATATAAAACAAGGCATAGAAAAGCTTAATGGACTTTTTCTGATGTTTGATGTCAATAATAAAGTTAGTGTAATCTAGAAAAATTAGAAGCCATATGATACAAATGGTGTCCAAAAGCATACAAGTGGTGTTGCAGGTTGTGGTGTTCAAATACAATACATGTACAGTAAACCTTCGATAACTCGGCACATATGGGGCTCTGACCTTGTTGAGTTATCCCAAATTCCGACTTATCGAGGCACTTCCCCCTACTACAAAAATACACTAAAAAGTTATCGACCCATACATGTGTACACTCGTTAAAGGAACTGCCGTACAGGTGGGGTCTGGTGATTTCCAACTGAACATTCCCGTTGTCTTGCGAGGGTTGGTAGGCCTGAATGTGAGACATTTCGTACTTAATTTGGTAGGCCGAAATTAGCTATATCATTGACAATATTGAATTACCTTGTTACAATATGACTGGAGAAAGTCAGTACTGTACAGTATATCTAGATAAGTTAAACTGTATGTTATATTAAATGTTCCACACACCATGAATTAAAGTAACCATGGAAGTGGATGAGTTGCCATATAGGAATGCATTATATGTTTGGTTAGAATTAGTGGATATAGTAAAGGTATAGTAAGATTATTTTGCAACTGAATTTTGAGTCTGTATTTGTATTGCTACTTCACTTTGGGCTAATGCCACATTATGTCATTCTTTATTCGTGTTGGAAAATATACCATGCTGTTCTGAAACATCAGAATAGTTCCACAGTTTCGCATGCCGTTGTAATGGAACCCGGCCCAACAACGTTTTACCAAACGGTCAACAATTCCGGAAAGTCTGGTACTGGGTTTCGTTTCAGAGTGCCGATCACTTGTTTTGAGCACATGTGGCCAAACCCATACACGCGCAGGGTTACCAATGCGAGGAATGCTTCTGGGGGCCTTTTTGAAACACTTCGTTTGTAGTGTCAGTTTGTTTCGCGCAGGAATTGTAACGTTAGTTTTTTTTTACTAAGTGCACATGTAATTACTAAATGTAAAAAAGTAACACTTAAAAGCACTGCAGGCGAAGAATGAAGCATCATAGTAGGTGACACAGATGCATGGTAGGTGACACAGAGGCATGATAGGTGATGCAGGTGCCAGATATGCTGAGATTTTCCCAGATAATTTTATACTGTATATCTCGGCATTTCCCGAGTTATACTAATACATTCCGAGACCATATCCATGCCGAGTTGCATGAAATTCCGAGTTATCAAATGCCGAGTTATCAAGGGTGTACAGTACTGTACAGTATTCCCTTAAAGCTCGCGGTTTTGAAGCTTGTGTGTCTCAGAAACTTACGGACTGTCATGAAAAATAAATAAAATAAATCTGAGGCTGTGTGCCAGGGATCAAGAGGAGTCAACACTACAAGACAGTACAAGGTATATTTTGGAAAAATAATTTTTACAGATTTAATAGCCTACTGTACTGGCAAAGCCAAATCACTGGCTATATGCTGTTATGTTTCTCACTACCGCAGCTCACTATCACTTTATGGACCTATTATCAAACATTTGTTGGTATTAATAATAAAATTTACCTAATTTCATACAAAAGGTTATAATTACATGTATACATATAGGTACCTACGGTATACACATTACAAATTCTTATAAGGTACCGGGCATGTTCACTAGGAACTGTCCAATACAGGGGTTGTTTATATCCTGTGCACCATATCAGCTGACATTTCAGAGGTAGTGTCTTTACATCGTCACTACCACAGCTAACTAGCACTGTGTGAACTTTATGTTCATACAGTGTTATTTCATGTTTGTTTATTTATTTATGTTATTTCATATTTATTATGTTGTCTTCTGCATACATAATGTTATACATGTGCATATAGCTATATATATTCGTATATATATACCTGTACTGCATGTATTTTGCACACTCCTGGAACTGGCATGAAAAACTCGCTGGTTTTGCTTTTTCATGGGGTCCATTTTACCGAACCCCAGCGAGCTTTGAGGGAATACTGTACTTACAGGGGGTCCCTGGGTTATGAATGGGTTCCATTTCTGGGGACGTTCTTAAGTCAGATTTGTACGTAAGTTGGAACACATGCTATGTGCACACAGTCAGTTCTGCTATAACGCGATAGTTGTGTTCTTGTAAAACATCGTGTTATAGAAATTCGCGTAATAGAAATAACAGGGCTTTTGGAGAAAATAGGGTTAGGTGCAGATTACTACTCGAAATCGAAAACAATTTAGTAGTTAGCCTAACACAAAGGATAGCACAGTCTAAATAAATGTTACATTCATATCTAATAATAAAATCATACAGTAAATGTAACACTTTACCTTGAAAAAATATGAATATAACTTGATGGGGGAGAAGGGTGATTTTGAGGTAGATAACATCGAGATTATCTTCAAGGTTTATAGCCTTTCTTTTACGATCATCACCATGAATGCGATCACCAGAACGCTTCTTGGAGATATTCTTCTTTACCATATTCACAGTTAATGCCACAAAATTGGAGAAATAGTAAGCAAAAATCTCGTTACAGCAAACGAGCGTTCGCGTTATACAAATATCGTTCCTCTATTCATAAATCGCGTTAGAGCCAATTCGCGTTGTCAAAACACGCGTTATAGCAGAACTCACTGTACCATACTTACAGAACAATGTTTAAAATCCCACTATATCATAGCCTAAGTCCTTATATACATTTAAAATCACTTAGTTTAAGACAAAAGAAGAAATAGAATGACAAAATACAATAAATGATAGTAAAAAATAACTCGTCAGGTAAATAAATTACTGTAAATTTAAAGTTTAACCCTGTTCGTATCGGCGGGCATTCATAAGTTGGACATTTGTAAGTTGGGGACCCCCTGTACAGAATGCTGTAATGCAGACAGTTTATCTGATAAAAGTGTCATAATGCCTGAACCACTTTGATAATAATGGAAAGTTAATCTGAAGGACTAACTTCGTATTTTTTCATGTACAGTATATTGCTCACAGGGAATGAGTTAGTCAGCCCCCGAGGCAAGGGCCATCTGTTTCACATTTAACACCTCAGCAAAGTTCGTTGTAAACACTCCCTCTGTCTCTCTCCTGTCTCCCTTTCTCTCTCTCACTATGCTCGGTATGTGCTTTTATTCTTGAATGGGTCTACTGAACTACTTCCCCCCTCCTCTCTCCCCCATATAGTTTTTTAGATTGAAGTTTCACTATCTGCAAAAATATTCAGCATGTGGATTTAATAATAATAACTGGAATTGCATGTGCTAAAATACCAGTACAACTGTACAGTACAGTCTCTCCTCGGCTTACAACGGGGTTCCATCCCGATGACCAGGTCGTAAGTCGAATTGGTTGTAAGTCAAAAAGGCGAAAATAATACATAAAAATTCTAAAATGAAATACAGTACAGTACAGTAAAAGTAATAAATAATGAAAAATTAATAAAGTGTTACTGTGCACTTACCTTTAATGTAGTCAGCTGAATGCACACGGGACCTCAATAATTTTGTAATTAAGCATGGAGACTACATTGATTGGATGAAGCAGAGGAGGAGACAGGGCTGGGTGGTTCATCAAGTTAGCTTTCTTCAGACATGCTAACATTCTTGCTTGTTGAAGGTATTGGATCATCTTTCGGGAGTGAAGAGGCAGCAGTGGTAGGGCGTGAGGAGACAGCAGTGGGGGACTTCTTAAGAAATATGTCCAATTTAGACTGCACAGTTTGCCATTTCTTTTCATTGTAAATCACCCTGTAGCAAGCAAGTGTATCTTGGATCAGTCTGTCAACTTTTGAAAAATGCTCAACATTTTGATCCATTTCGTCAAACACTTGCATCCCCTTATTAATAGTAGCAAATGCCTCTGCCATTTGTTTCACCGAAAACTTTTTGGGGGGTGCAGGTTCTTCTTTTACATTTTGTTTCTCTTCTTCCTCTGCAAATTTCGGTGCCTCCAGTTCAATAAGATCCTCGTTACTTAGCTCTTCTGCTACACTTTCCACCAACTGCTCAACATCTTCATTATCAATTACTAACTCCATCTGTTTACCTGTCTGCACTATCTTGTTACTAATCTCAGAAATTGCTTCATCTTCATTAAATCCTTTGAAACTCTTCACATATCTTTTCAGGACCTTCTTCCGTATTCCATTCATGTTCTGACCTGTAACCTCATCCCATGCTGCAATAATGTTCTTTGTACATTGCAAAATGTTGTAGTCCTTCCAAAACTCTCTTGAGCATTTTCTCACCTTCAGTAGCAGCAATAGCCTGAGCGAAGGTCATACGTAAATAATACGCTTTAAAAGCAGCAATAGCACCTTGATCCATGGGTTGGATGATAGAGGTAGTGTTAGGTGGAAGGTAGACTACCTTAACATCAGGGTGCTGGTCGTCCAGGTGTGGTGGGTGTCTCGGAGCATTATCTAAAATTAATAAAATCTTGAAGGCAACCCCTTGTTGTAGACAATACTCTTTGGCTCGTGGAATGAAACAACTCGGGAACCAATCCCCAAACAGTGCTAGGTGTCATCCATGCTTTCTTTTTACTGCGATAAAATGCTGGCAGTGTGTGCTTGCTGACATTTTTAAAAGCCCTTGGGTTCTCTGAATGGTATATCATGAAGGGTTTTATCTTGAAACCAGCTACATTCCCCCCCATCTGAAGTATGATTTGGTCCTTGAATGCCTTGAATCCCAGCATGGTTTTCGCCTCTTTGTGGATGTATGTCCGTTCTGGCATGCGCTTCCAGAATAAGCCAGTTTCATCTACATTAAATATTTGCTTAGGCAAATAATTTCCCCCTACGATGACACGATCTAGCTCCTCCTTAAATGCTTCAGCAGCACCCACATCAGCACTTGCTGCCTCTACACTCACCTTTACACTGTGCAAACTGTAACGTTTCTTAAACCTTTGGAACCACCCATGACTTGCTGTGAAGTTTTGGTTGCGCTCATCTCCTGCCTGCTCTTTCAGGCTTTCGAAAAGGCTTCTTGCCTTAGCCTGTATGGTTAGAAGGCTTAAGGGTACATGCTTTTGCAGCTGATCTTCTATCCACATCACAAGTAATTTCTCCATCTCATGAAGAAGACCTTGTCTTTTTTCGTTATCATTGTTCCCTTTATAGGTGCTGATCCTTTAACTACCTCACAAATTCATTCTTTGTCCTTCAAAATTGTTGATATCGTCGAGTTAGAGAAGCCAAGGTCGCGTGAAATGGTTGCTGCCGTTTTTCCATTTTCATATTACATTATTATTTTCATTTTCATCTCAAGAGTAATTGGCTGTCTCTTTTTCTTCTCAGCACCACGAGAACTCTCATTTTTACGCTTGGCAGCCATTTTAAAGGGAATTACAAACGAAAATTTTGTCAGTACACAGCGCGATCACTAACAACAACAACGACGGCCAAACAACAACTGAGTGGGCTACGGCATGGATGCTGTACACCACGAGGTGGCCCAGCCCAAGCTGTTGTACGGGGTCACATTACGACCAAACGTCAGGACTCGAAAATACATAATGTGAAAAATATTTTATACGACTATGTCGGGGTTGTCGTAAGTCGAGGAGAGTGTATATTCATCTCCATATACCCTGGTTTATTACTGATCAGTTGTCTAAATGCAAAAGTAGCCAAATTGAGCCATCAAGTATCAATTAATTTGAAAATGGAAATTATAAGGTAAATATTATATGACAATGGTTTAGTAGTGCTGTTAATGTGTGTGCTGTGTAAGTGTCTTGGCATGTCACCTCACCCTTCGCCTCGTAAGCTCAGCTCGAAATTACATTGATTTACTAGTGTATTATTTTACTGTTTTAGTGTTTTTTTTAAATTTAAAGATGTATTTGTATTTGCACAGTAATTATAAATAGACCACGAGCAGAAAAATTCCTCATTACCCAAGCGGTTGGTCTTCCCACCCACGCACCAACCATGTGAGGATGCGGCTAAACATAATGCAATCTTTCATAATGCCTGAAACCCTTGTCCCCAGGCCCTAAGCAATTTTCTCGGAGAACCGGTAATTGCGCATTACTGTATTTCATAATCAATATTTGCTTCCAGACCCAGAAATAAAACTTTTGACACATTTTCCAGATTTTTTTTTATTCAGAAAATGTTCCCAAACCCAGAATTTTGGGAATTTTCCAGAAAAATTTTGAGCAAATTTCTATTCCGGCTATTGGAGAGTTCCGGGTTTGACGGATTCCAGCTAACGGAGATACTGTATTACTGTACTGCGTTGCCATTCAGCAAGAGATGGTGAGAGCAGAGGCAATGAGTGAGGAAATGCCAGCTGTAGCTCTCTCCCTCCCACCCTCAGTGCTTGCTTCTACATACATAATGATTAATTCCCCTTTATGTTTTTGACCTTATGATAATTATTTTATAATTTTTTGGGCATATTATGTGTGTGCTTCACATTTAAACTGAAATAGACCTAACCAGCAGAGTTGTCAGATGTGCTATTGACGTATATATAACAATGTACTTTATGGATGATTTAAGGGATTTTCAAGGATAATTTTGACTATGCACTTTTTTGGCTTTATGCTCCCTCTTCAGAATGTAACCCCAACGTAAGATGCGATACGACTGTACTGGAGTACAGTACTGTATAATACAGCATGCCCTTACAATTCACGTATTTTTAATTCACGGCCTTCGATTATTCGCGGATGACTGCCTGGATATAACCAAGAATGTCTGCAGGTAGTTTTAAAGTACACAGCATTTTCACGGCTGGGACGGGGAGCCCGCGAGTTTTATGGCATCCCTCAAGGCATCTCTCTTGTCCCAGGTGGCTGGGCCATGTGAGCTCACTTTCCCTCAGTGACAGTCCGGGTTAAACACTTGTCTGTTTTGCGTGTGTGCTACTCTGCTCTATTAACAACTGTGCTCCTTGTGCTTGTAATGGCTCCCAAGTGCCCTCAACCACTTCTTCCAGCTGTGGGAAGGTGCCCAAACAAGTGAAGAGAAAAAGGTCATGTATTTCTCCCATACTTACGCCTGGCAATGGGAGCGTGTAAGGGGAGTGAGTGACTGATAGTTAGCGCAGTGTTTGCAGTTGTAACTCTCCTCACTCCCTGCCACATTTCACTGGATTTACAGTTATTATTAGTGTTTAGTGATAGAATAGTGTTTAATAGTGATTAATCATGGCATTGTAGCGAGGTTAGCTCAACATTGTAACCACCAGGCTACTGTGAGGTGTTATGGTTGTTTTTCAACTCGTATTTTCAAGTAGATATACGTAACTTTCTTCATTTATTTTTACTCAGTTACATGCACACACCATCCTATATACATATTGTGAAAAGAGTAAAAGAAATAATTGTCCTAAGGTTAAACACGTAAAGGGAATACAGCCACTCCTCGACTTACACGGGGTTAGGGACCCAAATCCAGGTCGTAAGTCGAAAATGCGAAGATAATACATAGAAAATCTAAAATGGGTGTCTCTTTTTCTTATCAGCACCACAAAACTCTCACTTTTAAGCTTGCCAGCCATTTTAAAGGGAATTACAAACGAAAATTTTGTCAGTACACAGCGCAATCACTAACGTCGGGACTCGAAAGTACGTAATTTGAAAATTTTTTGGTACGACTGGGGCGGTCTTATGTCCGGATGGTCGTAAGTCGAGGAGTAGCTTTATATATTTCTTTACACACGAGTTAGTTGGCTCAGTGAGGGAGTGGGAGGAAAGCGCAAAGTGTAGGGGGTGGGGAGCTTGGCTAACACCTGCATTAAATAGATTAATATAAGCTTTTCCTTTTCTATTTTTAATTTCTTTTTCTTATTTTTTTGCCCCCTAGGCCCTGATGTGGGTCCATGACCTGTGCCCGGGTGGGCAATTCCCCCGTAAAAAAAGAAAAAAAGAAAATAAGATGTGTTAAATATAACAAGGATACTGAAATATGCATTAACCTCTAAAACAAATTGATATAACCAAAATAATGTCCAGTTACTGTACAGTACAGTCGGCCCTTAACATACGCGGGGGTTACGTAACAGAGATACCCGTGGATGTTAAAAATCTGCGTATTTTTGCTGACCCCCAAAAAAAAACCCTGGCCCCCACATGTCCTTATTTACCATATATACCTGTGTGTAGTTCGAGTTTTTAAGACCAAATAATTTGGCAAAAAATTGGGGGTCGACCTCTAAACGAGCAATAGTTTCGTTAGGTTGAAAAATATTTACCAGTAACTACCAGTAAACAATGGAAACGATGCACCAACGCACCACCAGCTGTGAGTGTCGGTACAGTTGCCAGGGCAGATCTCTTGCGTCATCATAGCAAGCCCAAAGTAGCCAAATCCATGGTATGGTAGCACAGGACGATGTAAAACATAAAGTATTCATTAATTAAAGTTTATTAATAGATTCTGGACATAAATTTTTGTTCATTACATTTGAAACATTAATCTTTGTTAATTAAATTTGAAACAAAAGAAAACTACGATACTGTATTTTCATTAAAATATTACATCACAAGTATATTTTACCTTAACTGTGACTGAATGAATATACGTATTCTCAGAAATAAATATGGAAATATAATATTTTTGCTGGAATGACGTACATATTACAGTGGAAAGTGGGATAAAATCATGACGAAAACAATGACTTTCGCTTTCTTTCGTTATTCAAAAGATTTTACCGTAATCGCTTTTCGAATGGTTTTCAGTTAAAAACTGTTGTACTCGTACTGTATTACAATAATATTCTTCTCCTATCATTAGCCTTATAATCCCACAACTGAAAACCATTCGAAAAGCGATTACGGTAACATCTTTTGAACGAAAGAAAGAGAAAGTCATTGCTTTCGTCACAATTTTATCCCACTTTCCACTGTAATACGTACATCATTTCAGCAAAAATATTACATTTCCATGTTCTCAGAAATAAATGGTAGTTTTGTGGAAATGTAATGTACAGTATTTAATATTAAAATGCAAAAATAGCTATAAAAACAATTAATACACCCGTAATGTACTGGGTGGCATCTCCACTCGTCCCTGCTCCCGCGTCCAAGGTCACCACTCCTCCCAACTCGCTCCCTCCGCTCCGTCCTCCACCTCCTCACCGTCACTACTGCCGACAACAAACACAAATGTTTTGTGAATAACTGCACCTCCACTTCCTATGTACAGTACTGAACTGTACTGTGCTGTGCATTTTTACAAACATGGCAAGAAAAGCAAATTTCACTTTACTGTACCGTGCCTATCCTCGGCGACAGGACAGGGGTCATCGAGCTCATCGTCACTCAATTCCATAACGGGTGGTGAAGTGGGGGCGACGGTGGATTCAGCTGCTTTCTCACTGCCGCCAGTGATTGATGGTGTTAAATCTCTCCTTCGGTGATCAAAGAACATGGTGATGGGGAGTTGTCGTCTCTTTCTTTTCATTTCTTCCATGATATTTTTGTATGGATCAAAAACGTCATCCATCCCTCGCATGAATTTCAGGGCACGCACCATGGAGGGGTCCATACTATAGGCCAGGTTTTTCAGTGCCTCAATATTCCTGGTCATCTCCCCCAACTTCTCCAACGTTATTTCTTGGTGCTCTTCCTCTTCCTCTTTCCCTTTCGCTTCCTCTTCCTCTTCCTTGCCTGAGTCTACTAACTGCTGTAGATCCTCCTCGGTCAGCTCAGTGTCGTGCTCTTCAATTAGCTCCCTAATCTCGTCCTCTGCCATGTCCTGGAAGCTTTCAGCAGCCACTTTCCTTGACAGTGCCAGGGTCTTTCTGAATATTTTCATTAAAATCCATCAAAATCATTTTCCTTGTCATCATCTTAAGCACCAAACAGCTCCTCCCAGTCTTCTCCTTGAACAGGGCTAGAGGGTACGTGTTTTTTGAATCGTTTTCAATTAAAAAAATGTTACAGCACATGTATATTTTACCTAAACTGTGCCTGAATGAATATATTCTCAAAAATAAATAGTAGTTTTGCTGAAACGTGATGTATTTCAATGTAAAAGAGGATAAAATACATGACGAAAACAAAAGACTTTACCTAACCTTCCAATGTTCAAGAGATGTTACTCGTTTTTTTAGTAGATTTCGGTTAAAATACTCTTATTCAGGTTGACAACCCTTTATCCGAAATTCCGAAAACCGAAAAGCTCTGTAAACCGAAATTGTTTTGTGGAGCAATTTTTTTTTTTTTAACAGGGATTAGCCCACTCACGCATAGATCACTGACCCACATCGGGGCCTGGGGGGCAAAAATGTAATAGTAATAATAATTATAATAATAATACACCAAAATCAAATAATAATAACAATAATACTGTATTAATAAAATAATAATAATAATAATAATAATAATAATAATAATAAAGAAATACAAGAATGAAAAAAGATAAAAAGTGAGTAACACGACCTAGACCTATGAATTATTATTATTACCTGTATTATTATTATTATTATTATTATTATTATTATTATTATTATTATTATTATTATTATTATTATATTCCCCAGGCCCCAATGTGGGTCAGTGACTTGTGCCCGGATGGGCTAATGAAAAAAAAAAAAAACTCTGAAAACCGACAAATTCCGAAATCCGAAATGCCTCTGGTCCCAAGGGTTTCGGATAAGGGATTGTCAACCTGTATTAGTGATATTCTATTCATACTGTGCTTGATATAATACATTCACGGAAATGTAATATTTTTGCAACTACAATGCTGATGTCAACACAAGCGTGGTTACAGCGAGATTGACTGAGTGAGGGAGAGCTGTGTGTGTGTGTGAGGTTGCGGGAGCGGGCGGTGTCCCGTGTTCGGTGCCGCGAGTTGAATGGCGCGCGATTTGAATGTACTTCAATTACTTCAATGTACAGAATATTCCTCCGGCGGGGCAATCTGCGTATTTGCAAATCCGTGTATGCTAAACCCGCGTATGTTAAGGGCCGACTGTACATATAATTAGTGTATTGTTAAGTTTCTAGTTATTGTTTTCAAACACATGTCTAAATTATGAGAAGAGAAGGATGATGAGGGTTTATGCAGTGAAATAGCTGTTGTGTAACTCCTAATTACTGATTTTTGTCTCCTTGCAGTGGCCTTCCTCATCTCATTAGCTTGCTTATACCGAACGGTGTACTACTGCTCCATGAAGATCAGTCTCATTGAAGGCCCATTATAAGCTAAAGTTCTAAAAGGAATTACAATTTCTTTGTTAGTCTGTCACCTTCTTCTTGTTACAAATTTGTTTCAGATTGTCAGTAGAAGATGAATGGAATCCATACAACTTATTTGTAACTTCTCTTCATACTTATAAAACTAATGAAGTGTTGGGATGAATTAGAATTAATCTTTGACTGACAATTTGATTTGTAAAAACATATGGTAATCTTGATCACTTTGTAAGTTTTGTATTTATCTTGATGGTTGATTTAAGTGAAAACCCATTGAGGTATTATATCTTTGATAGTTTCGTAAATTTACACATCATTGAATCATTCAGATTACCTCTTTTTGTGGTTTTCAAGGTATTTTTTGCCGTTCATGTCAGACTTTATTCTGTTATTACAATTTTATATTGTGTGTACATGCCTTTATACTGAATTTTATGAGTTTTAAGAAATGTTTTCCATGTGATGAATCATGTAGGTATCATCATATAAGTATTTCAAGTGGGGCCTCCGTGAAAGTTGGTAGATTCATTCTTCTTTCCTTTGCAAGGTAAGTGATTATTATTTTTTTCACAATTTAGATGTAACAGACCAATTATATTGAATTGCCACAAATATTACTATGTATACTGTATAATGTAAATTTTGTGATCAGCAAATTCTTTATATGGTACTGCATACAGTAGGGGTATACTAAATTGCCTTTTAACTCACCAATATGCTCTATTGAACATTTTCACTGTATTACCATGAGCAAAAATGAGTCACCACTATCACTTTTCTTATTTGCATAAATAGCCAATGTTCACATTATATTATAAGTATTATATAATTATCTTTTATGTATATTAAGAAGATATTAATTCGTACTGTTTAAATGAACAATGGTAAGTGTCAGGATGCTCTTGGTGTCTTGAAGAATTATGTTATTAATATTAGTAGGGTTTTGCAGTCAATGTAGTCTAATTTAAGTATAGAAACCTGTGATAAGCAAATGATCTTAGGAATCTGTCCTTTATGTACTGTAGTACTGAACTGTTACTCTCACATAGTACTGAATTCTTAAATATACTTGAGGATTGCAGTTTGTCAGACTTCTAAAATAAATAAATCTAATTCTGTTTTCCTATTAATGTATATACCTGGTACAGTATATGAAAGCTTGTTAGGGATGAGGGATTTATGATTTTTATTAGTTTGTCAAGTTTGTTTAAGAATTCAATTCTTTGTATCTTTATAAATATTCCTCACTGCTTTTAATAGTTTTGATTCTTAGGTGTACCCGTCCTGTCAAAAAAGTGTCATTCAAAATCAGCCTTAAACGATGCTGTTAGGCTAATTTTACTGATTTTAAGTGAGATCCTTCAAATAAAATCTATCTCATTTTTAAGAGTTTAAAGATCAATGAGAAATATATTTATGTAAATTTTAATTAAAAAATTAAATTCTACTTTCAGTTGTTGGAACCTTTATGTAAAGGAATAACTAGTGGAACTGGCTGTATATTAAGAGAATAGTAGAGGTGATTTTAAATAATATTAAAACAATTAAATCAGGTGAGGTGGGATGACAGTCTAAGGACCAATATGACAGTTCAATTTCAGATTTTTTGTATCATTATTGTATCTGATTTAGGTTATGCATTATTTCATATAGGTATGTACCAGGTTTGATGGTAAAACCTATTTCACTGAAACCAGATCACTGTTTCAAATGAGTACACTATGAGGTGCACTTGCCAATGGTATAACAAACCTTTGATGAAAAGCATCGTGCTAAAAGTGTGGGGTAACACACTACTTGTTAAATGGTAAGAAGCAGGAGATGGTAACTGCCTGCTGGCCACCCTTTATCATTTTATATACAGGCAGTCTCCGAGTTTTGAACGCCCGACTTATGAACACCTGCATTTACAAACAGGATCCCAATATATTCATGACAAAAATCTATAACTAAAATCCCATTTTTTTCATTACTTTCATTATTCTTTATTATTTAACATTTTATTTACAGTGTTTACATTGTTTGTTGTGTATGGGATATTACGTATTTTTGTTTTGTATAGGCAGGGTTGTGTTTTAACTTAACCTAAATTATGGAATTAACCCGTTCGTGTATACATACATATAGCTCTCTCTCTCTCTCTGTGTGTGTGTGTGTGTGTGTGTGTGTGTGTGTGTGTGTGTGTGTGTGTGTGTGTGTGTGTGTGTGTGTGTGTGTGTGTGTGTGTGTGTGTGTGTGTGTGTGTGTGTGTGTGTGTGTGTGTGCCGCAGGCGGCGTGGCGTGCGTGCGCGCTTTCCACCTTGAGCTGGCTGATAGTTAGTAATGACCACACACTAGTTCACGAGCGGCGCCAAATAGTTCAACCTGCCCTCAGACAATGAAAATCCCTGGTGGCAGGTTTACTTACTACAGCTTACCTCTGCCCCAAATGCACCAGTTCTTGTCAGTCATTTCCTAGTTTTGCACAGAGACTTCCTTTCACAGGTTCAGCCGGCCTTGACAGCAAAGTGTGGTTATTCCTTGGGTTACCATAATCTTGTCATTTAGCTTGTTACCATTGTGTGTTTCTTTCATAAATGTTTTGGTGTCGGGATTTATATTTTGTTAAAGCAGTATTCATTTTCTTTTATTTTTTTTCTTCCATAAGATTTTGTTAATATAATTTGATACAAAACTCAACCTTAAATTTCTCTACCCCTTAGTTGATACTAGTCATACTTGATTTTCCTAAGTTAATAAAACTAATTAATTCTTTGCTTCATTGTGAGTTATACATACCTGTTCTTTTAATGGCGTTGATTGAGATGATTTGCCGACCGCAGAAACTTCTTTCTTTCACTAAAGCCCCTAGACAGTCAATAATATGTAACATTAAGTTGGGGGCCTCTTGAGGAGATTATTAATTTGGCGACCCCTACCTATGACTTAACATTCAATTAAACATTCTTATCTTGAATAAACTTAACTCAGCTTTATTAATTTGGGTGAACTAGCAAATGTAAACAAAACTTCCCATTGTTGAAATTTTCTAAACTTAGCCTCATTCACTTTAATATATATTTTTTTGATACAAATCCATGGGATTAAGTCAGATTATAACATTATGTGATGTTATTACTGCTGTTAACTGGATGTTCTCAGACATAGAGTTAGGATCTTGTGTACCAATAATTCTAGCTACAATAGTGCATACTCGTATTTTAGTGTGTTCTTAAACTTGTATTTCATACCATAAAGTGCTCTCTTTACATTGTGTGCTCAAACAGTGGTACTAGGGTAATGAGACTCACAATTAACATTATATATGAGTGTGTTTTGTTTCTGAAAAATTTTGCTGAACTTATTCATCTGGTCTTGGTGACGATAATGTACAATACAGTCTCTTCGACTTACGACGGGATTCCGTCCCGACGACCAGGTCGTAAGTCGAAATGGTCTTAAGTCGAAAAGGCGAAAATAATATATAGAAATTCTAAAATGGGTCTCTTTTTCTTCTCAGCACCACAAGAACTCTCATTTTTACGCTTACCAGCCATTTTAAAGAGAATTACAAACGAAAATTTTGTCAGTACACAGCGCGATCACTAACGTCGGTATTACAAAATATGAATTTCATAAATATTTTATGACTACGGCGGTCGTATGTCCGGGTTGTCGTAAGTCGAGTATGTCGTAAGTCGAGGAGTACCTGTATTGCCATTTTCGACCAGATAATCCATATTAAGTTACATTCTGTAATACAACATGTCTTGGAATTCTCAGAAGCTTTCTGCTGAACCTCCCATCTCAATTTTCACTAACGTTTAGTGAACTCGAATTGTTGGAAAGCATCCTATTGGATTGTCCATTTCATTCACAAGGAACTTAATACAGGGCAACTCACTTTTACCTAATAAGTTTGTGGCAAAAATCCTAACAAATTGTAAAGTTCTGATACAAACAGGAACTACTTATTCAGGAATGATGTAGCTTTCCCCAATTATAGTGTTGCATATACACATATGTAACCCAAGCTAACAGTCGTCCCTACCCAAAATTACTGGCTACAGCACTCCTTAGGAAACCTAAGTGAATGAGGGTGTAGGAATTTACTTTCGCCCATCAGTACCTAGTGACCTATTAAGCAAAGTCAATGTTATTTGGTGTTCCAGACTGTGTGCTTAAAGTAATGATTCAACATCAGTTCATTAATTTATAGAATTGGGTGAATTTTCTGAGCACTGAGGAAGGAGGACCCATCAAAGAATTTGCTGGTTGACCAGCTTCACCCTCCCATAGGATAGGTAAATATAAAAGGACTTCATCTCCAGGTTTAAATTCTCTTTGTTTAGTCTTTTGATCAAGTTTCACTTTCGTTTTTGTTTGACTTGGCTAGAGACTTCTCAAAACTATGCAAATGACATTTTTTAAAGTAGGTTTGAATTTGTTTAGATAATGACTCGCAGTCTGTTTAGGACAAGTTTGTTAAATACATTGTTCTTGAAGAACATTCAGTGGTCCTAGAAACACATGTACTCTTTCTCTTATGGCAAATAACAGGAAAAGAAGAAGATCGGTATTTTTGCAGTTTCGCTCCCAATTGCGTTAAAAAAAATTTGGGTTCACAGAAGTTATATCTTGTCAATTGCAACACCTTTTTCTAATACCACTTCCGTCGCAAATGGATAATAACCGAGATGGTAAATTCATGTAAATCTGCAGTCACCGCATGTCGTCTGCTTATTTACAACTGACTTGCTTGGTCTGGGCGTATGTCCACAAAAAAATTTAAAATTACACCATAATGCTTATGCAAAGTTCCTTTCATTGGTACCAGATATCAAAATAAATATTTACTGTTTAATGTGGCAGGGGGTCTGGGGGATGGAAATGAAGGTCAAATTTGAATGAAATACACTGAATACCATGGGGAAACTTAGATTTCTGATTAAAAACCAATTGTTAGTGAAACTGAAATTCAAAGGTGGGCACGCGCAACTTTTTTTTAGCGCCGCAACCGCAATTCTGCTGAAATTGTTGCGCCACAACCACAACTTTTCAAAAAGTTGCGCCGCAAGCGAAACCTCGACGCGCAACTTAAAAACAAAATAAATAAATAAACAAATGATAAAACAAAAAAATTTGCCTATATACAAGTACAGTGGGGTATGCTATAACGAATGGATCCTACTACGAATATTCCTATAACGAACGGTTTTACCTATAAAATTGAGAATGCTATAACGAACGAAACTCCTACAACGAACATTATTTAATTTTTTTTTTTTCTAATTTATTGTTTTTTTATTACAAATATTAATGATATTCTTTATTTCAGGGGTTTAGATGCATATTTATGCACTTTTTTACAATTTTTACAATTTTATATTATATTTTTCAGTGTTAGGTGGTTGTATTTGGGGGCCTGGAACGGATTAATCCTATAACGAACGAATGCTATAACGAACAAGGTTCTAGAACCAATTAGATTCGTTATAGCATACCCCACTGTATATCAAAATACTGTATAATTGATACAAAAAAGTTAATATCAATATTTTATTACAAAATTACAAAAAAAATGCCTCACTGTCACTGGCCTCAGTCTCAGTGGACAGGCTGTCAACAGTCTGTCACTTCAACTTCCATGTCCTGGTCGGCAGCGGCAGGATTACTGCTGCCGCCCACAGACTCCTCCTTCTTCCTCCTCATCACAAAACGATCCATAATATTAGTAATAACAAGAAACTAGCTCCTTAACTGCAGTGCTACTGACTGCCTGACTGGTTATGATATGAATCATTCCTCCCTCCCCTTCTCTCGCTGTAGTTGCCAGATTTCATCTTTCACATTAACTCTAGTTTCTAGAGTTTATGTGAAAGATGAAATCTGGCAACTACAGCGAGGGAAGGGGAGTGAGGGAGCGACAGAGGGGGGTTGGGGTGTCTCATCTGGTTTACAGTTCAGAAATATGCTGCCCGACCTGTATCATGTGTATGCTGAATCATTCCGTCAGAAACAAAAATTTTCGCAATATGCAGCTCTAGGGATGCCTGGTTGTTTATGCGGTCGTATTCCAATTTTAAATTATTGCCAAAAAATTTTGCGTGTTGCGCTTGAAAATGCTTGTAAAAGTTGCGCCGCAACTCTTTGGAAAAATGTGCGGCGCAACTGCCCACCTTTGCTGAAATTTTACCGGAAGATCTTCATCCCATTCAGATGGAGTATAAGAACAGAACTTTCGAAGCATAGGTTTAAGAGTAATGAATGTGTTCAAGGGATCCATGTGACAGGGTTTGGTTAATTCCTAGTTCATTTGCTACATTAGATAACAGTTCATTTGTAATTTTAGTATGATTGAATTTCTTTAGAAATTCCCTCCAAAAGAAAGTTAAGATAAAATTAGCTTTAGCTGACATTGTATGTAGTGGGAAAGCTTCACAATATTTTGTTCAAGGACACATTACAGTTAGAAGAAATCTGTTACCTTTCTTGGGCATAGGTAATAGTCTTACACAATCTAGGATGATTCTTTCAAAGGGCTTGCCTTCAATAGGTACTGGATGGATTGAAGCTAATGGTGTAGCTTGCTTAGGCTTACCTGCAACCTGACAAGCATGGCAGGTGCATATAAAGTTGACAATTGAAGCTTTCATGGCTTGCTGAAAGAAATAAGAATTAACTTTGCTATACATTTTACAAACTTCTGAATGACCAGATACAGTATATCATTGTGGACAATCTCAAAAATGTGTTTTCGGGTGGTCTGAGGCATGACTATTTGATATTCAGTACTTCCGACCAAGTATCAGTATCAGTGTGATGCAAGGGTCTTCTGCATCTCATGAGGATATCTTGGTGATAATAAAACCCAGGTTAGTGGTCTACTGTACTGTGATTTCCCCCCTAGATTTTGCAGCGGGTTTATAGAACCATTGTAAGGAATTGTCTTGACTTTGAGTGTGATTAAGTTTTTCTTTGACATGATTTGGTTAGGAAGATCAAAAGAGTACGGTGGAGAAGTAACCATTGTCGGAGTTGGTGCACGAGTGATTAAGGCACACACTGGGCAGACATTTGAAGAATCTCGTCTTCCATAACCGTTGAACTTTGAGTCGAGGGAATTTGGTCTAAGTTAATTCCAGAGACCAATTTCGGAACCTACAAGACTGTTCCCAATTGTGAAGATAACTCCAGGCATTGGAAATTTCTGTTTTTAGATTCCAACTAGAACCACATCTGATAACAAATCACACACTAAGTAAACATGAGCAATCTTTGCTCTTTTGATAGAAGACATATGTATGAGCACATAACTACCAGTATAGTTCTTCTCTATATCAGGCAGAGCACTTTTCAACAGAAGGCTTTGGGCTGCTCCTTTGTCACTTAGAATAGTTACAGGACATTGTTTATTTTTAGGGGTAAAGAAGATTTATCCTTGGATTTAAAATCATTAAATGGATCCATGTGAGAATTTGGATTCTTGACATTAACAGTCGATACATGTACTGGTTTATACCTAGCCGGAGTACTTTCAGTTTTGTTAGGGGGTTTAACTTGTCCAAAATGAAGGGATTTTCGACAAGGTGGGTCCCAACATTGAGAAACATGATGACCCTCTTTCTTACAATATGAACAAGTGACTTGATTAGGTGACTGACAAGGAATAACATTTGATTAAGCCTTATCACTTTGAGTCTCAGGGATACCAGCCGTTGTCTTTACATTGAGAGATTTCTCTCCCATATGCGTGTTCAATCGATGTACTACTGGGTACTGGTCTGAGGACTGGGCTGATCTCATTAGGTCACACTTTCCTTCGTCATCTAAATAAAGCATGATCTGGAATGGAATTCGCCTACGATCAACCGAATGAGTTCGTCAAACGTGGAAGTTTTTCAGTTGCAGTCTCAACATATGTTAGCTGAGGGGCTTATTGTAAGTTCCTAAATTTATGTTGATAGGACTGCTGAGTATGCATCGAGGATAGTCGTTTTAACAAATTGGTGGGAAGTGTAATCTTTAGTGCTTTTAAAGACTCTAGTAGCTCTTCCACGAAGTTTGCTCTGAATGAGCCACACCTACTCAGATGCTCAGCAGTTCTCTCGAACTGGCAAAAGAAATCCTTGGGATCGGATTCCGATAAATTTGGGACCAATCCAAATTTGCTGGGATAACTGGAAAGGAGGTGTATGTTCCTGGGAAAGACTTTTTTCCTTAATGATTTCAAATTTGTGGGCCTAATTAATTCTCTTTATTTCTCTCTTATGTTCACAAGCTCTCTCTTCATGTTCATGAGCTTTTGCTTCATGTTTAAGAGGTTTCTCTTTAGGTTCACTACCTTTTTCTCTCCTTTTTCTTTCTTTCACCATGTTCTATTGATTCTCTCTGCCAAGCTAATTTCTCTCTTTCAAGCTCTATACTATATGATCTGTCAACTGGGGTTGACAGTCACTCCCGACCCGGGACATTTCCTCTCCGTTCTTCACTAAGACCCAAGTGGACCTCTCCCACAATGGCATGTGCAGGCTGACGTACGCTGCCACGTATGTACAGTAGTTATATTTTCTCTTATCATTATAGGTACTTACACCAACACGTCGCGATCTTGGACCATAATCTAGTGGTCCGGGTGGGGGAAAGCGTTAATGTTTTCTGCATTGTGTGGGTGGGGGAAAACTTTGGTTTTCTCCGAGTCGTGCAGGTGGGGGAAAGCGTTGGTGTTCTCCATGCCGTGAATGGTACTCTTCTTCTGTGGGTCGTGAGTTGTACTTCCTTCCATAGGGTCGTGGATAGTATTCCTTTCTACACTGTGAGACTTACTCCTCTTTGCATTGTGGTGTTTCAGATATACTGTAGCCATCATCCATGGGGTAGTAAGGCTCCTGGACTTGTAAATCAGAGTTATGGGGTAGTTTGAGATGATGAGAGAAATTATCAATGTAAATCCAATTGACTGTGACAGCAACTTGGGGAAAAGAACCAAATCATGGTTTTGCTTTGATGGTGGTTCAGAACGAATAGGATCGGCAAGTATGCACTGTGTATGAATTGTATTAATTTTACCCACGGCAGTTTACCCTCCTTGGTTCTTCACGCGATGCTCACAGCTACATCATCCCGTGTGTCAGGCCTTTGTTCATGGTAATAGTCAACATGTTCTTGATGTGGGTGGTCAGAGGTCATGTCGATGTGTCGTTTGGGTCTATTTCATGCTACCTGTTGACCTTCGTTGATGGTAATACTGTACTGTACTCTATATGTTCTTAATGCGGACATTGGGTCAGAGGTCACGTTGAGTCGAATGGCTCGATCTGAAACTGCCTGTTGACACTTGATAAACTTCACCTCTCATCTCCTGCACAATCTCCCTCGATGGTGTTTGGAACTCAGGTGAGAGGTAAATGGCAATAAATTCAATGTTATGTGAGTGAAATCCTTGCCTGAATTATGGATATTATTGACTTATCTAGAGGATTTAGTGATTTAAAGAAGTTTCTGTGGTAGGCAAATCATTCAATAAATGCCATTAAAGGAACAAATATTTATAAATCGCAGTGAGACTTTATGAATTAATCAGTTTTATTAACTAAGGAAAATCCAGTATGACTAGTATCAACTAAGGGGCAGAGAAATTTAAGGTCGAGTTTTGTATAAAATTATATTAACATAAAATCACATGGGAGAAAACAAATAAAAGAAAATGAACACTGCTTTAACAAAATATAAATCCCTACACCAGCCTTTATTGATGTTGAGATGACCTCCTCTTTTGAAAGGAACATATATGTAGCTTGTGTATGGCAGTGACACATGGGCAGCCTCAGAGGATGACATTATAGACTTGAGTGAACTGAAATGAGAATGGCAAGATAGATGTGTAATGTGATGCTGTAACTGGACATGGGGTCAGTTATGATTGTTGATTACAATTATGATTAAAATGTTGGTTTAAGCTTTCTTGATTACAATTAGGATTACATAATCCAAGTATTGTACCTGTATCAATATTTTGGATCATGATTGTGGTTATAGTGATTTTTCTTAATTAAATTACAATTATGATTACATTGGTTTCAATACTGTAACTGAGAATAGGTGTACCCATGCTTTACAGGCAGTGAGCAGCTCAAAATATACAATAGCACAGGAGTATCCTTTAATATTGATAATATACCTTCAAACCCTGCTTCACAGTTGAAGGACATGAAGGACCTATGGTGGTGGAGAAGCATATTTAATATTTTATGTAAATCATTTGTAATAATAAGAGATTAAGATGATTTTTTGGTGGATTATAATTAAGATTACAATCTATAAAAAGCAGCTAGATTATGATTAAAATATGATTACAGGTTTTTAAAAATGTTAGATAATTATTAGTTTATTTTTATTACAATTATGATTATGAACACCTTAATTGTAATCAATTACAATTTCAAGATTAATATTATAACCAGCCCCATGTCTGGCTGAGAGATAAGAAACCTTGTGTGTGCAGAGTTAATAGGGCGGCTGAGTATTGAGAGTATTGGCATGGTTTGGGGTTGTGGACAGAGTAGAGGAGAACAATTAAGTCAAGAGATGCAAGAAGTTGAATGTGGAAGGGAGGAGAGTTAAGAAGAGACCAATAATGACATGGAAAGAGGAATGATCTCTGGGATCAGAACCTGTGTTCAGAGGTTTCAAGAGATCATGCAGCCTGGAGAGCTGCCACAGGTAATCATACATACTGAGTGTGTGTGTGTATATATATATATATATATATATATATATATATATATATATATATATATATATATATATATATATATATATATATATATATATATATATATATATATATATATATATATATATATATATATATATATATATATATATATATATATATATATATATATATATATATATATATATATATATATATATCCCCTTACCTGCCTCAATCGTACCAAAATTTTGTCAAATTACGTATTTTCGAGTCCCAATGTCAGTACACAGACAAAGTTTCCGTTTGTAATTCACTTTAAAATGGCTGGCAAGCTTAAAAGTGAGAGTTTTGTGGTGCTGGGAAGAAAAAGAGACACCCATTTTAGATTTTCTATGTATTATTTAAGCATTTTCGACTTACGACGGATTTGGGTCCTTAACCCCGTCGTAAGTCGGGGAGCAGCTGTATATATACCACAAAATACGGTATGTGTGTATATATATATATATATATATATATATATATATATATATATATATATATATATATATATATATATACACACACACACACACGTATATATATACACACACACACACACTGATAACCACAAGGAAAAAGAAAACACGAAGTTCCCAAGAGCTTTCGTGTAATTCACATCTTCAGGGGTGAGTACAGACTAAAATAGAAATGCAGAACAAGTTTATATATATACAGAGGAGGGTTAGAACAAGTCCACAGAGGTCAAGTATAGGTAATGACCCTACTAATCTTTACAAAAGCACCACAGCGGTCGGTAGTCAGGTCGGAGGGAAAACTGACCCAACCTTCTCATCTGGTTCAAATCTTCTTAATTACAAAATTGTCCAATTTGTACATACCGTAACTCAAATTCATGTTAATGGATTCGGTATGTTTAATGAGACTAGATTCTATGATGTTCCTACTGTCAATTGAATTACAAGGTAATATTGAGGAGGCATTATCCCAGTCAATGCAATGTTTATTATCCCTCAAATGAACGAACAGACCATTGTATCCCTGGCCTGTCCTAACACTGTATTTATGTTGTTTAAGTCTAGTTACAAGATCTTTACCTGTTTGGCCTAAGTAAAACTTATTACATTCCTTGCAAGGGACTTTATAAATGCAGCCATTTGTATTATTGGGGGGAGTTCTTGATTAACATCTGTTTAACAGTGCTTGAGTTTTTAAATGCCACATTGACGTTCCAGGTTTTTTGTTGTAAAGGAATTTTAGAGAAATTTCTGTGAAATGGTAATACTAGGAGAGTCTTATGGTCATGGGTGGGCTTGGGATCAGTTCTATAAAAAGATTTCTTAGTAATGTTCAGGCATTTGTCTATGAAAGATCTAGGGTATTTAAGGTTTGAGCCAATATTATAGATATACAGGTATTTATATTCCTCATCAATGAATTCCGGGCTGCAAATTCTCAAAGCACGTAAAAACATTGTTGAAAATACTGACTGACTCTATTGTGGTGGGCAGAATAATAGTGAATGTATGAACACGCATTAGTAGGTTTTCTATAAATACTGAACTTAAAGGTGTTACCTATTCTGTGGATCAGACAGTCTAGGAAAGGCAATTTACAGTCATGCTCTAATTCCACAGTGAATTTGATCGAGGGGGCTAAGTTATTAAGTTGTGACAGGAACGCTTTTAGGTCCTCATTACTAGGCCAGAGACATAATACATCATCTACATATCTAAACCAGACTGCTGAAGGTGGTAAGATATTACTTAATAGTTTCTTTTCAAAGAATTCCATATAGAGGTTGCTTAATACAGGTGAGAGTGGATTACCCATTGCCATGCCAAATTTTTGAGCATAATATTCTCCATTGAATTCAAATTTACAATCCTTAATACATAGTTTGAGTAGTTCGATGAAGTCATCTTTCGAGACAGGCAATGAAATATTATCCAGGGAATCTATGAGGAACTCCAGTAAATCATCAACTGGGACCTTTGTAAAGAGTGATGTTACATCAAAACTGACCAGTTTAAAATCATAATTAATGTGTAAGTTATTGAGTTTATCAACCAGATCCATATTATTCTTAATATTAGAGTTAGAAATGTTGCCAACTAGGGGATTTAGTAAAGAAACTAACCATTTAGATAATTTATAAGAGATTGAGCCAACTGAGCTAATGATGGGTCTTGCTGGGTTATTAGGCTTGTGGGTCTTGATTAAACCGTACATGTATGGCAGTGGAGGGGACATTGAAGTAAGATGTTTAATGAGAGTAGCTTTGCCTCTCAATAGAGACTAAGTTTTTTGTTGAACTGGGTGTTAACAGTGTTGCGAGGATTATTTATGAGCTTAGAATATGTTTCAGCATCACATAAAAGGTCAACATTTTAGAAATATAATCATCATTGTTTAAAATCACTACTGTGTTGGCTTTATCTACTTTAGTGACATGTACGTAGATCCTTATTTTTCTTAAGGGCTTGGATTTCTTTGGTGTATCTATCTGGACAGTTTGGAACACACGGCTTAGACATGGATGCATACACAACACCTTTACACATGTTAACTTCACTTGTCAAATTGCTGAATTTCTCCAAATTGCAAAATGCTCTGGCTATGTCAACACTGTCGACACCCTTGCTAGAGCCATCAAAACTTAAACCATAGCCGAGAGCACACAAGGTATCATTGTCTAGTTGTTTAGAGGAGAGATTCACTACACAGTTGCAATTGGCATCCTTAGTCCAATCACTATTCTTAATAAGGAGTACCAATTTGTGGTCAATCTTAGCTTGAAGATCAGAACGTGCACGTCTCAGGTTATCAAAACAGTAATCCAACATGAGCTTCTTCCAATCACTCGGTATGGTCATATTAATCACACGCTTTTTTGTCTTACAATACGAAAAGCTTCATCCACTTCAATTTTTTTTATTTCAAAATGTTTCTTTAGGATGATTTCTTGGAAATCATCAAAGGGGTGGTCAAACATCTTCAGGACACGTTGTGGGAGGATTGATCTAGGCATAACTTTTTCACTAAGGCATGTCTGGAGAAATTTCAAGCGTATTTTTAATTTGTGGGCCTTGATCATCGAAGAGGAGTATTCCGTAACGAAAGGAGACATTCCAGGACAGCTTGTAGAGAAGCAGAAGAAGTGGAATCCATTATGCAATAAAATCACTGTAGGTGCGCGTGATCCAGGTATACGCTGATATCCACAAGGAAAAATTGGACAATTTTGTAATTAAGAAGATTTGTAACCAGGTGAGAAGGTTGGGTCAGTTTTCCCTCTGACCTGACTACCGACCGCTGCGGCGCTTTTGTAAAGATTAGTAGGGTCATTACCTATACTTGACCTCTGTGGACTTGTTCTAACCCTCCTCTGTATATATATAACTTGTTCTGCACTTCTATTTTAGTCTGTACTCACCCCTGAAGATGTGAATTACACGAAAGCGCTTGGGAACTTCGTGTTTTCTTTTTCCTTGTGGTTATCAGCATATACCTGGATCACGCGCTCCTACTGTGATTTTATTGCATATATATATATATATATATATATATATATATAATTTTTTTTTTAGAGGGGGGGCCTTGTATTCTTATATTGTAGTGTATACTGTACTGTATTTTGATAACAGGTTTTGTGACCTGGGAAATTTTAATGTTGATGCCACCAACAGATTATCCTCAGTGATCAGAAACTAATAGAATTATGTAACATCAGGTGTCGTGTGGTGTACTTAGCTTGCTGCCTCAGATTACAATCTTTACAGTTAATCTTAATTATTGTAAGTAGCATGTTTTAAGTTTTTTTTTTTTGTCTGGGAATGGTTTTATAAAGAATGAGGTTGGATCACAAGAACTAAAGGCAAGACTCCCTAGAAGTGCTGAATGACCCATGACTTGCAGGTCATGTTACCTTGATCATCTTACAGACTACTGTGAAAGAGGGTGGAAAGTCATTCAAGGCCAAACTGAATAGAGGAATTTGGTCCTTTGTGTGCTGGAACCTAAGAATAAAAATTTTACTTTTATAAGGCAGGAGCTATATATCAGAGGTGATTTAATCTTTTGAAGACTGGTTTATGATGTCATGACAAATAATTGCTTCAATTTACTTATGTAAACTTGATGTAAAACTATCATAAAAGAAAAAAAAAACTTTTCAGTTAAAGAAATTTTTGAATTGTCTATAGAAAACTAGTGACATTCCTATAATTACCTGTACATAAAAGTATCTGGGATGTACCAGAATGTTTGTGTAGAAATCTTTAAGCTGTATCCAAAAATAAAAGTCATGTTAAAGTGTTGAATTGAGATCTTGCATTTAACTTGCTTTTTGCCTTTATGATTAAAAACAGATTTTTGTGCAACTTTTTACTGAACAGGTTACTTGACAAAATAAGGTATTTATTGCAATTTTTTATGAAAGGAAATAATTTTTATCCTTCATTGGGGATATAATAATCATCATTTCAAGAGATGTAATGTACAGTACTGCATTGGGAACCAGACAAGTGGATCTCAGTAGGGTAATACATGACAAATCTGCTTAGTTGAAACTTGAATTTTTTTCCTCGTGCTTTCAGAGTCCATTGGATGGTTTGGTAGGTTTTTGCTTTTTTAGTATATTGCCTTAAAAATTTTTTGTCAATCCTTACCAGGGATTTCTGTAGGGGACATGAATATTCTTGAACAATTTAGATTTTATGAAAAACTAACAGTTAAGCGGTCATTGCTAAAGAAAATAGCTTGAATTTGAAATTTGTCCAATACACGTACTGTTCTGTGAAGTGTTGCTTTTAATCCAGGGCGAATCATGGGCAATTTTCAGGTAGTGTTACAGTAATCTTTCCATTGTAGCTTGTTTAGCCATTTTGTAATGAAAATCAAGCTTGGGTTGTGTTTTTCATTAATAATGAGTCATCTTAATGGATAGTTTGAGCATGCTGTTTAGATGTAGTCATATTTTCAAGGTTAAAGAGGTTAGCTCTCTCTGACACTGATGTCATTATCACCTCACCTCTCTATTTCTGTATGTTATTTTCTGCACCATATTCACCCGTCATTGCTCTGAAGCATGTTAGTTCTTTCACTTCTAATTTGTTACATTCTTTTGCATCTAGAGTCTACAGTAATGTCAGCTCAGTGGTTCCACTAAACACAACTTTGCATCCTTTGACATAATTCTGTCTCTACATTTCTAAGTTCATCCATGACTTTCTTTCCATCTGCTGCTCTATGATTCATTTACATCATTCATTGTTCCATACTCTGTGTGGTACTGTACAGCATCTGAAATCCTTCACTTTCTCTATTCAAATCAGCCATTATTTCCCAGTTTCTCTCTTCTTTACTTATTTCTTTCACTTTAATTTGGGGCACATTTGTTGTAACTTTCACCTAGTGTGTGTGTAGTCAGAAGCCGCCAAGATATTTATGCATTAAACATTGTTGTTAAAAAAAAAATAGTTATGATACACATGTAAATATTTCTTACTTTAAAATGTAAACAAACTGTACAGGTAAAACAGATCTACAACTCTTCTCAACAATGCCAAGTGTAAGTAGCGGACCACAGCCATTGCCAGAATTGGTATATCTATTAAATTAGTGGTACATACCCATAAAATAAGTACAGTACATATTTTACTGTGTATTATATCGACAGTACGTGAAAAATAATGCTAGCCTTCCTTATGTTTAGATCATTTAACAAGTCATCCATATTTAATATCCTGCATGGGAGAAGAGATGAGATGTTAATACCACCTTACAATAATCCAAACATTAAAACACTTGCCTTCATATCAGTGTTGTGGTGTGTAGAGCTATGTAATATGGCATCTTTATGATAAGGTCAAATTAAAGGGCATGGCATCTGCAGTCAACAATCACTTATCTTAGGTAAGTCATGGAAACTACAGCCTCCAGCACAAAATATTTAATATTTTTGAAAAAAAAACATCTATAAAAGAAGTTAGGATATAATTTCAAACCTCCCATTGACAGTTAAAAATGTCTATTTTTGGAGACCTATTAAAGTGTTTTATATATCAGTAAGTATCTGTACTGTATATCCTATCAGACAAATGGACCAAAATTTAGAGGCCATCCTAATTAATTTTATTACTTGTTAAGTAAAGAGACTGTTTATAACTAAGCGAGATGGAGCTGGTAGCAGCTGTGTGACTGCCTGAGGGGCAGACTATCGCCTTCTACTGTAGAGGCAACATCTTGATTCTCGTCAGCCAACATCTTCCTGCAGGGCATTATATTTGTTCTCGTTGGTCTAACCCTAGACCCGAAAACGTGAGTGTGATTGTGAACTGTTGACTCCTCTGAGAACTCTAAATAACTTCAATAAGTGTATTTGTGTACTGTATATTGATCATATTATTCAAACACTGTGTCCTGATGTGCCAGCAGTTGTTACATGTGAGTTATATTTAACAGGTTATGTACTGTATATTGATCGTATTATTCAAACTGTGTGTCCTGATGTATCAGCAGTTGTTATATATGAAGTGTATTCAACAGGTTTTGACCGAATTATACTCATCGCGTCAACGGCAAGGGTCTTATTGTCCTGCACAACCACAATTGCTCCTTTGAGCGATTACAGTCAAAATGTGAGATAGAACCATCATGGGAGCTGCCGAGGATCATGTCATCGTATGGAGCGATAGGAAGAGGACCTTTGTCAGAAAAGACTGGACTTCGTGTCAATATTGTTCGGACGATCGCGCGAGTGTTAGTGTTCGTTGCGGACAGCCGCACTGGCAACCACGAGAACTGTTGTCGGAAAAGACTGGTCTCGGTGCCAAAATTGTTCAGACAAGCGCGCGGGAGTGTTACCGTTCATAGTCAGTAACATTCGTACAAACACGAGGGAGAGCTAGTGATCAAAGCGTACTGCCAGACTAGATCACCAAGTTAAAGAAGGCTGGTGTGTGTGTGTAAATAAGAACGAGTGAAGTGTCCTTTCTGTCAGAAAATAAAAGTTGTGACAGCTAAGTAACGTTGTGTAAGTAAGGGCGCCGCAGTAGTGTTTGTGACATCAGTTATGTAATGAGTCCCTTAATTGATTGTGGGGTCTCTGTGGTCGTGTTAGTGTGACATCACACGTGCGTATGGCACGTCACGTGTTTGAGGGACATCGCTTGCGCGTATGGCACGCGCTTTTGAAATCACTCGTGCGTATGGCATGCACTTGTGTGACATTCGTGTGTATGGCATGCACTTGTGTGACATTCGTGTGTATGGCACTGCGTGTGTGACGTCACTCGTGTGTATGGCACGTGTCAGTGTGACATCACTTCCACTTGTGTGAGTTAAGTGATTGTGGGACGTTACCATAAGTAGTAGCTGATACTAAGCGTTTTTGCATACATTTATCAAGCAAGACAGATCACGCTCGCTGTTCTGGCAGTCATGGACGTGGAAGGGAATAAGTCAGAAGTTAGGAGCGTGTCCAGCGTGGAAAAAGGAGACACTCAACGTAGAAACCGACGTCTCACCCACGCCGCCAAGGCAGCGTGAGATAAACCTATCTCCCGAGAAGAGAAAGGAACCACCAGACGAAAGGATTGAAGGGCAATTATATGAGCAATACTAACAGATGCAGCAGATGTTCGCTCACATGACAGCGATGATGCCGAACGTCACCAAAGGTATGAATTGACTATAAAGGAAGGGCAGCACAGAATATTGTGGAAAGGTGTTATCACTACCAGAGACACGACCTTCCTCTGAAACTGATGAAGAAACGCTATATACTCCAAGAGGACTCCCGGCGCTCACCTTAACCGCGGAGACGGCAATATCTTACCAGGGGGAGCGTGAAAGTGCTTCTGAGCATCAAGCTTGCTCACTGAGACCACTAACGTTGATGAAGGACCAAAAGGACGACCCGCCGAGGTCCGAGGGTTGGGTGAGAAAAGAGTTAGAAAATATGAGGTTAAAAGGCCAATGCCGAAGTTCTGCGAAGGAGTTAAAGCGAGCCTTCCAGCGAGTCGTTGGGATGGCGCAGATACCTGATGTTTTGAAATTAGAGACACTTCTCGTCGCCTACGCCGGCCCCACTAAGGACGCTTTGCGGGGATGCCTGCAAATTCAAGATCCCAAAGCAGGGTACAAGGAAGCCTTGGACATATTAGAGAAATGTCACGGCAACAAGCACACTTACATCTGTTGGCTAATAAAGAAGCTCTGCGAGGTCTATCTGTGAGACTAAATGATACGAAAGGCCTCCAAAGTTCTCAGACGAACTGGGGAATTGTGTGGGGTACCTGAAGGTTCTGGGAGAACTACATCAGATTGACACATATGAATCAATACGTACGTTAGCCGAGAGATTCAAGGGAAAGATTAGGGACGACTATGTGGATAAGGTGCATAAATACAAAAGGAAGCCTCCTGGGATCGAGTGGATGTTGGAATCGCAATGGATATGGTCGACAAGGCAGAGGAGTCCGCAAAGGGACAAGGACCGGAGGAACCAAGTAAAATATATGCAGACTCACCCTCATGTCAATCCTTGTCGAGGAAGAAACTTTTGGTTCTGGTGACATCAGGAATAAAGACAACCAGAGAAATGGACGATGAACGCTGCTCGTTATGCCGCGGAGATCACCTTCTTTAGATGTGCCGGACATTCCAAATTATGTTCACAGGAAAGTTAATTTCCCTCGTAAGGGAAGAGCGTCGCTGCTTCGCCTGCCTGGGTTGTAATCACCAGATAATGGAGTGCAGCCAGAAGATGATATGTGGTATAGATGGCTACTCTGGAATACACTCGAGGCTTCTGCACTTCACTGGAGTTCTGACGAGCAGTGGCAAGGCGCAATGAGGTGAAGTTGAAAGAGAACACCAGACCAGTTTCCAAAGGGTGAAGAGAGCAATCACTGGGGGCACCTGCCAAATAGACATATCGCCTGACCACAAGTGACCTGGAATGAGTCAACTTAAGGACATTATACCGCCACCGGAATCGGTAACCAGTGGAGTTAAATCATGGAAGACCGAAGCTGGTGCAAGCACCATGAGGAAAGGGACTGGAAGTACACAAAACATGCTGGTGACCACAAATAGAGGAAATTCGCATAGATGGGTCAGGGAAACCATAACCAACAACGAAAGCGATGATTGGTGCGAAGAACCCAAGGATTGCGAGTTATGACTGCAAGGGTCCAGCAGTCGTATTTCCAATAGTGAAAGTCAGGGTTGAGAAGAACCAAGTGGCGAAAGGAGAAGTGGTCATCGGAGCCCTCTTGGATTCAGGCAGCAACCGATCATACTGCATGCGTAGCCTAGCTAACCGGCTGCAGGCAGAGGGAAGGCCAGTTTCCCTCTCCATTGGCACGATCATGAAAGAAAGAAATAGTGTAAACACCGAAGAGAGAAGTCTTAAAGTGGCTAGCGTAGGAGTAAGAAAGAGCCGATCCATCACCATCCCCAAGGTCATTGTTGTTGAGAATCTACTGTCTTCTCTGAGAGCGTCGGTTGCAGACACCCAAGACGTCACCATGTGGGAACACCTTCGAGGTACTGCGTTATGCCAAGCACCGAAAAGAGTGGACCTCCTGATAGGTCTGGATGTACCACAAGCACTAGCACAGTTAGAAGTAAGGACCGGGAAGGACGGAGAACCGTTTGCAACACCGACCTTCTAGGCTGAACTATATATGGACCGCTTGGAGTGATGAGCCGTGATCAACCACTTCGTCAGATTGGCAACACCGAATTCAGAGACAAATCTGGAAAAAACAAGTCGAGCACTTCTGGGAATGCGAGTCCGCCTACAGTAATGATGATCCCATCTCTGTCGAAGACAAGAGAGTCCTGATACAGTGGTCAACGTCAATTACTCAAGTGAACGGACGCTACCAACTTCCCATTCGGTTTCGCCTTGAAGAACCAGGACTCCCAGACAATAAGAAGCTTGCCGAACAATGATTGGCGGGCTTGAGAAAGCGCCTTCTGAAGAACCCAGGGCTCTCTCAGAGGTATCAAGAAGAGATGAGACGTCTAATCGACGAGGGACATGCTGAGCGTGTCCCAGGTCAAGAACTCGGTGTTGCACTGGTATCTCCCACACCATCCCAACAAGCCAGAAAAGGTGAGAATAGTTTTTGAGATTGTGCAGCCATGTATGAGTCGATGTCATTGCAAGGGCCAGACCTTAACAACAAATTGATTGGCGTCCTCATCAGTTTTAGACAAGGAAAGGTGGCACTCATGGGTGATATCGAGGCAATGTTCCACCAAGTGCGAGTAATACCCGAACATCGAGACATCTTACGGTGGACGGACAACCAGCTATCGGGCCCCCACCACTTGCGGAATGACAGTACATCTCTTTGGAGGTGTGTAGAGTCCTTCATGTGCCGGGTATGCGCTACAACGAACATTCCATGATTACGGGGAAAGTCTCCATGACGACATCAAGAAAGCGAATCGTAACTTCTAGGTTGACGATCTGCTTCTCTCAGTTGATTCGCCAGGGAAGGCAACGATAATTACCCATCGACTGAGACAGCTAATGAAGAAGGGCGGATTCAGACTTAGGAAATGGGTCTGTAATCACAAGGAAGTCCTCAAGGCAATTCCACAGACAGAGAAAGCCGTGGGAGTAAAGGAAGTAATTTTGAAAGATGACAGGCTCTCCACTGAACGTGCTGGGAATCTTGTGGGACTTGGAGAAAGACGAACTAGCGGCCCGGGTCCAGATCACTAAGAAACCAGAGATGAAATGAGGCCTTCTGAGTATGGTCAGCTCCATATATGACCCACTGGGACTCATCGCTCCGAGCGTCATAAGAGTCAAAATCATATTCCAAGATGAGTGTAGACGAGGAGTTGGGTGGGATGAATGAATAGCTGAATAAAACAAGGTGGCACAGCGAAGATGGCTAGATGAACTTCCTCACCTATTACGGGTACACGGTGCTACCAACCCGAGTATACAAATCCAGTAGCTGCCGTGCAACTACACCACTTCTGCAACGCCTCCCAACAAGATTATGGAGCTGTATCGTATCTAAGGACCACGTATGAAGATGGAACCCACCATATCTCCTCAGCGTTTGGCAAGGCCAAGCTAGCCCCTCTGAAACAGACCATACCTCGACTTGAGTTCTGAGCAGCAGTACTGGCTGCCAAGGCAGACAAACAACTATGGCGAGAACTTGAATTACAAATAGACAGATCAGTGATCTGGACAGACCGTACGGCAGTCCTTCAGTACATACGAAACACCAATAGACGCCTCTATTCCTTTGTGGCCAATCGAGTGGCAACGATGCACAAGGACTCCAATGCAGAACATTGGTGCCACGTGAAGTTAGCACTGAACCCAGCTGATGACGCTAGTTGTGGACTACATGGAGCAGAGCTCAACGAGGAGGGCAGGTGGATTCAGGGACCTGCTTTCCTCTTGTTGGAAGAAGACAGTTGGCCAAGAGTTTGATGAGGATTCCAGACCTCACAGATGAAGACCCAGAGGTGAAGAAGGAAACCACTGTGCTGACCAGGGGGAGGGTATCCTTGATAAGCTATGGGCCAGGTACTCCTCGTGGCACCGACTTCTGAAGAGCGTAGCATGGATAAGAAGGTTTATAGAATGGTGGCTTGGGAAGCGAAAGAACAAACATCACCGAGAAAATCGGCTCAAGGTCAGCAAATTGGAAGATACGAAATTAGCCATCTTAAGAATTAGGAATGTTACAATGGGGACAACCCGTGAGAGGTAGCGACGTGAGTCAGCTGGAACCTCATCTAGCAACGGATGGTTTGATCAGAGTAGGCGGCCGACTGAAACATCCAGCTCTCCACCCAGATCAAAAGAATCCCATACTGTTGCCGAGGGACAACAGAATCACGGGGCTAATTGTGAGAGAGGTACACTCGACTAAAGCTGGATACTCAGGGCGAGAACACACACTTGCCGCAATATGTGAAACGTACTGGATACCCAAGTGCTGCAAATTACTCGACCGCACAATACAGACATGTGTGACTTGTCGGAGGAGCAACTGGAGGTCTACCCATAAATGCCAAGCTGACCTGCCAGAAGATCGAGTGCTTGTTCACCTGCCTGACCACCAGAGCCATGCACCTAAAAGTCTTCACCTCACTAGACACTGACTCGTTCATCAATGCTCTGACAAGATTCACCTGCCGCAGGGGACCTCCCAAGCGTATTCGGTCTGACAGGAGAACCAACATGAATGGAGCTAGCCGAGAGTTAAGAGAGGCAGTGAGTGGCTGGAACAACAGTGACAAGGTCAGGAATGCCCTCCTACAGAAACGGTTAGAATGGCATTTCAATCCCCCGGCAGCCTCTCATATGGGCGGGGTGTGGGAGCGAC
>NW_024736071.1:18766365-18853865 GCF_018991925.1 Homarus americanus
AAACACCTGTGGGTATCAGTAAGCATAATTAAACCTGTATTCACATTTAAACAGTTGGGCTTATAATTTTATTTGTTTTTGTTGTGTCTAAAACCACATACTATTTACACTTATTAAATTTGTAAAGATTCCTATACACTGCCCCCTCACTTAATGGAGGGTTGTGTTCTTAGAAAATGTCGTGTTGAGTGAACCCATTATAACATGGGGAGAGAGGGAATGCACAGGTGGACCCTAAAAAGTACCCCCACCAAAAATAATGTACAGTTGGGTCTTCATTTACGCTGTCAATTGAACCCGTGGAGTACCGAGTAAAACAAGAAATGCATAAATGAAATAACAGAACATGTGGGATTAATTGAAAAAGAGACTGGGCCGACCCCCAAACTCCACTTTTTCTGACACAATACGTACCTTGTAGTCAAAATAACATCTTAATTTTATGATGGTATGCACACAATAAATAATTAAGAGCAATATCAATAATATTAGGTTTTTTAACACTTACATTAGTAGAAAATATGGCTGGGCACACTTGGATGGGAGGTTGGTTCCGAGGCAGAGGGCAGATTACTGGCCCTCACCTGTATCACTTGTATCACTATCCACCACATAGGCTTGCAGGGCCTCTTTGTCAAACCCCTCAAAGTCCATATCCTCACTATCACTGACTTGAGCCGGCCGTGGTGGGTGGCGGGTGAAGTACTTGGTAATGTTTTGATGACTGGGCGACCTTGTGCGCACCCTGCCCGCGCCGCTTCCCGCGTAAATGACCAAATTTACCGCGTAATTAAAGCATTTCAATTCTGGCAAGGCACCGCGTAAATGACCAAACGCGCAAACAGAAACCGTGTAAATCCAGACTCAACTGTACTCCAAAACCCAAGTTCAAAGACATTGTACAGCTCCAAAGTAGCTCACTAATACACACACATCTACCAAATTCACTTCAACATAATGTTGTGGAGGCACTGGCATTTCCATGAAATCAGTTCCTGAACAGCAAAAAAAAAAAAAAAAAACTACCATACTAATGCTAAATAGTACACAACTACTGTACTGTAATTAATAACATACTATCTCCATAAAAATAAGCAGCTAAAACCATTTATTAAAAGCTAAATGAAAGTTTAATACAACTGTCACTTGCATAGATACTAGCTGTGTCATGCGTGGTTGCCCTCAAGCCTCACCATAACCTAGACTGGCAGGGGACACTCCCCCTCCCGACCCTTAGCAATGCTCCCACTGCTGCTCTAACTCACAAAGAAATGTTTATTTCCATTAAGTTATTGACTATGATATTTACTTCTTTTACCTTTTTTTTGCACATTGTGTGTGTATGTAAATGAGTAAAAAAAGTGAATAAAGTTAAGTTTTTGTACCTGAAATTACAAGTTGAAAATAACCATAACATAACCCCCCCCCCCCACATACTGATAAATTTGAGTACTTTTTAAAAAGTAAATACAGTACCCAAAAACATTACTTGAGAACAGTACTCAAGTAAATATTATTTTCTTTTTAATTTACAACTCTGCATAACTCCTGCTAAATCTTATTGGCCCACGATGAGGTGTTTTAATCACTTTGTGTTTTTGACCTTATGATAATTATGATGATTTTTATTTATTTTTTCATATTCTGTGTCTAGGAGTGTGTGTGCATGTAACTGATTAAAAAAAAAATATGAAGAAAGTTATATTTGTCTATCCGAAATTATGGCTCTAATATTCTCAGCATTCCTATTGATTGACTCGTTCACGGAGAAACCACTTTGACAGAGTGGGTAAACTGGCCTCTCTCTAGTTGTTGAAGAATGTCTAATTTAATTTGCTGGGTTAACGTGATCCTATTCTTCTTTGCTGGAGTATTCCCAGGCAGATAGTTATAGAAGTAGGCATAAAAACTGCAGTTAATCCAAGTGAAGTTTTTGGTTGTGGCAGAACCACGTGGGTGGCATGGGGACACTACCAATGGACTTAAACAGCTGGCCAACTGGGGAGGCTACCAATGGATAGTTTATTAACATTAAATAACATTACTTAAACATATATATATTCATTTTTTTTTACATTAATTTTACTACAGCTACAACCAGGGTCTTATTTTCTCATGTAGAACTATCGTCCCGGACTCCCGGCTGTAAACACAAACGAAAACAATGGCGTCCCATCTCCTCTTGTGCGACCATATTATTATTCATATATACAGTATTGTATAAGGTGCATTCAGAAACATTATTTAAAGAATGTAGTTTGCAATTTTCATTTATTGTATTGTTTTGGGGGGAAAAGAGGGTAAAAAGCCACACAAAAGATATGAAAAGGTCACACTTGGGAACGCATCTCATTATTATTGTTTTATTTTAAAGGTAATTAATGATTCGCGATGCGATGATTTACCTTACACTGCAGTAACGTCGTTATTCGAGGCTTTGCTGTACAGGGACATTATACTTCATTCTTCAAATGCAATTAATTTAAAATCAATCATAAAAAAATGATGCTCTATAGTATGCCACAGTTCATTCTTCAAATGTATACAGGTATTTAACTTCAAATTAATCATAATAAATAATGATTCTCTATAGTATACCACAGTTTACTCTTCATATGTACAGTAAATACAGGGGTAATGATTTACTATAATGCCAGTATGTCATTTATAAGAAAAAGGGAAATTTGCGTTACAAATACAGGGTATTGTGAATGCATTATGATGACCTTACATTTCATTATTCGAGTTTACAGTATGTTATCAAGTATTTCAGTTAATATATGGTCTTTATTTAAACCAGGAAATTTTTTCTTTTTCAAGTAAAAAATAAAGGGGGGAGGGGGATACCTTTGATACAGCCTTGCTAAAATTGAAACCGGGGGGGTGGTGGACACTTCTCAAATTAATCTGCAAACTAACCTTGCTAGCACTTGCCACTACAGGTGGAGGCAGAGAATTTGAAAAGAGATAAGGTCTTGCCCGCTGCCTGAGAAGGGAGATAAGCTCTTGTGGTCCAGTAGTATAGCCTCCAGCTGCACCTCCCAGGGCTTTACCCAGAGTGCTGTTGATGATATCCACTCTACCAACAGGCAAACCAAAATATTCTTCTGTTCCTCTGTATGATGAAGTAAAAGTGTATACAGTATATATATATATATATATATATATATATATATATATATATATATATATATATATATATATATATATATATATATATATATATATATATATATATATATATATATATATATATATATATATATATATATATATATATATATATATATATATATATATACATATATATATATATATATATATATATATATATATATATATATATATATATGCTGGAGATAGGTTACAATGTGAGAATACAATCCTTATACAAGATTTGAGACAGTTTTGCAGTAAATTATTTTTTATCCCACACATTAATTATCAGTTTCTTAAAATCAATATTTCAACTTTATCTTCAATACACATTTTTAAGAATAAATGCAGAGGGTTTTTACCTTCCTGAAGAACCCAAAAATCCTGTGGCATGGCACTCATCAACAAATACTATGGCATTATATTTATCAGCAAGATCACAGATTTTTGTTAATGGAGCCACATTTCCATCCATACTAAATACGCCATCTGTTACAATTAGTTTCATGCGAGCATCGTGGCATTCCTGGAGTTTGATCTCAAGATCTTCGGGAAGAAAAAATACCATTGTTATTTAGTTGTATGTACTGTACAAAAAATTTATACATTAATGAACTTACAATAATGGCTCTTTAATTATTAATTACAACAATGACCAGACACAGATACTGGTATTGTGGGTTCCGAGTTATAGAAAGGTAGCCTGCCTGGCACCCTACAAAAATCAATCTATATAAAACCTGCAGACCACAATGGAATCTTCTTATAATTACCGATGCAGTCTTGCCAAAATCACCTAACTGACAATGGTTGGGGTCAACCTGCCACCAGTATCATACACAGAGAAGTATCAAGTCATAAGTGGTGACACAATAGTAGCAGAGATGTCCTTTTCAAATTAATTTAACAAAATTAAAAATAATTGAGTAATTTTAGTTGATTTTTAATGTTAACTGACCCAATCCTGACATAATGGAAAGATATTTTTTATATTCCAAGAAATGGATGACTGCTGATATACCATGTATGTTTGAAAAATAGCATCTAGACATTAATGTTCGCCAATGGGCCATTAATCAAAGCTGGGGGGACATAGTTTGATAATACAGTATTTGTGTACAGCCATCTATACAGTATTGTACATTCTTATAATAAATTTTACTCACAATCTCAGTAAAGGTATCATACCTTGCATATTCTTATGTTGATATCTGAACTTGCGGGCCTTACAAAGTCGAATGCCATCAATTATGGATGCATGATTTAGTTCATCTGAGAGAACCGCATCAGAAGGAGTAAGAAGTACTTCAAACAGTCCAGCATTGGCATCAAAACAAGAGGCAAATAATATAGCATCATCGCGACCATGAAATCTTGCTATTTTTTTTTCCAGCTCCTGTAAAGAAAGGGTACAAGAGTGTACAGGTGGCCTATCAAAAATCCGGCAACCGATAAACCGGAACCTTCAGTTTTCCGGCATGGATTTCGGAGCGCATTTTCAAATATTTCTTTGTTTATTTAATGAAGATATATGTTTTAGCTCATAAAATTCATACAAATTACCCGGCCAGAATATAATTTACATTGCTGGAATTCTTACAATTTGATGATCATTTTGAATATAAACATCATAGATTTTGCATTAGACATACAAATTTTAGATATAATGTTTACTCTGAGTAAATATGTTATCTTTTGTGCAAAATATATGAAATTTATATTCAAAATATTCCTGGTCTTACAAGGAATCCAGCAATGTCAATTATATTATCCTAACTTAAGTGTTTAATTTTCTTTGTTTAAAGGACTGTACAGGTAGTCATTTTCTGTTAAACTTACCTATACAGCAAATATAACCATCAGTTTTCCGGCATTTTCGAAAATCCGGCACTCCTCAGGTCCCGAGGTTGCCGGATTTTTGATAGGCCACCTGTATATGTATACAGGTACAGTACCTGTAATTACAAACTAATATGAAAGGTTAAGTGGCATAGAATCATAGTGTCTGTGGATTGAAAATACAGTACAGTATAGTAAAGATTCATTAAGAATGATCCTGGTGAAGCGGATATTGCTTAAGCCGGACAAAATTATTTGCCCAAAATTAAAAAAAAAAAAAAATTGGACAAAATTTGTACTCCGATGACATGTCCGCCTTGAACCAAAATTTCAAGGGACCAATGTGTCAGCGCACAGGTGCCCGAGAGTTATCAACTGTTGTTTGGGAGAATATTCTTTCATTCACTCTAATAATGATATCATGTTTTTAATTATATTATCGTAAGTAAATGCATGGTTTATATAATTGGTTTACCACTGTGCCCGTCATCTTTTCAAATCACACTACAAGATATGTATTTCTCCCATACGTATTTCGATCATATGCCTGGCAACAGGACCCTGGAAGTGAGTGAGTGACCGCTAGTTAGAGCGTCGTCTGCAGTTGTGACTCCCCTCCCTCCCAGCCATTATTTCACTGGATTTATTGTTATTATTAGCATTTACTGATATAATAGGGCTTAATAGTCATTTATCATGGTATTGTAGCCATGTTAGACTCACACTGTAACCACCAAGCTACTGGACCAAGAGTAACTTTCTTAATTTATATTTACTCAGTTACATGCACACACTATCCTACATACATACTGTATTGTGAAAAGAGTAAAAGAAATAATTGTCTTTACAACCTCTTATGCCGGACACCCCTTCTCCCCCAATTAGTCTGCCTTAGCGAGGTTTTACTGTATTGGGAATTGTAAATGACTTGTATTTATAGTAGGCTGTGCAGGTTAGCAGTTCCCCGACTAGGGGCCGGGCAAGTTATTCTTTACGTCCATGTACCTGACAGTTGCCCGGCAGACAAGCGAATAATTTGAGAGCAAAATACACTAACTAAGAGAGGAATTGTCAGACTTCTGTTTGACCCCACTTGACCATACAAGTTTAACCAGGGAAGTCCATCAATAGGCCATTTGTCTGCAGTATACGAGGATTAGTGACCTTTGTCAGGTGTAGGCAATTTATCTCTACATTAAGCTGCCAAATGTATTCCTATCTTCAAATAATCTTTCTACATCATCATAGGTGATTATACAGTACTAAATCTACTGAATCATCATCTGCCAAGTCACCAAGGAGTGAATTTTACCACTCAACTGAGCACAGAATTATTGCTATTGGTCAAAAATTTTATGAGAACTATATTTTACCAAGAAATGAAAAAAAAGAAGCGATGTTACAATACAATAAAATAAAATAAAATAAAATAAAATAAAATAAAATCCAACGAACTGGTAAATCTCGAGCCACGGACTAGCACCAGTATGATGAGGAATTTCAGCACAATTACAGTACAAAAGTGACATTGGCAAGGAGTGAATATAAGTTATCTATGAGTTGTTGATGATTTTTCAATGGTTGGAATGGGACTGTTATTATGGTGATCATTATGTGGTTGTATGGGCTGGATGTGGTTGTGTCAAACTGCAATTCATGGAATAGGGATCCCTGGTGGTTAAAGGAGACAGTGGTGAGGATGGTGTACAGCAGTAGTTTCATCCCAAAATGACAGATGAGGGCATGGTGATAATCAGAAAAAGTTGAGAGATTGGGGAGTGGGACTGAGGCCCTTACCGTATTTGTCGGCGTACAAGGCCACGGGGTGTATAAGACGACCCCAAAAATTTCCATTTAAAACATAGGTTTTGAGCTATACTCACTGTTTAAGACTACCTCAAATCTGACACTTATCAATGGGAGCTTACTGCCCCAGTAGTCCTTTACCAGCCATCCCACTGACCAGTGGAGTGATGCTGTTAAACACACTGCTAAGCAACACAGCCTTGGTTACTTAAAATAAGGCCAATTCACTTAAAGTAATGGCATCAAACATTACCAGCTGGTGTAGTGTAAACACTAGTGATGCCACTGAAGCGTCGTCTGGAACTAATGTCGGTGTCGAGTAAAATTTGACCATTTACTTGAAATGAATTTACTGGTTTATTTGTTTATTTATTTATAATATACTGTGATATATTAGAAATGTAGGCATAATATACACTGCAGGTATTTTCTTTAATTTATAAACTTGCTTCGCGAGACGATCGGTAGGACTGGCTGTTTGTTTACGTCGGCGGCAGTGGCAAATGGCGGGCGGTGCGTGGTGATACCTGCGTTTATTATGTTGTTATTTTACTGTATTTACGGTATGTTAGACAGGTTTATAATAAATTTTTATTATTTTAATATACCAGTAATCTTATTTTTAATCTAGCTTCCCAAACGTAAATTTAAGTAGAAAATAATTAGTGGTAGGACCGTGGGATTAAGGCGAGTGTTTTACGATGTTCTCCATCACCACTGGTGACACACTAAACCACAAGATGGAGAGGTTCGGATTTTATACCCGGCATTTAAGATGACCCCTAATTTTGGGCTGATTTTTTTAAGGTTCAAATTCCGTCTTATATGCCGACATATACGGTACTTTAATTGGTAGACAGAATAACAACAACTAATTAATGAAAGGTAGTCCCCCCAAAAGTTACAGTATATTTGTTTAAACAGAAGTTGAAATAAGTGAGGGTATATTTAATGCTAAGACTTACCTTGTGGATGTCTTGAGTTCCACATACAAAGCGAACAGATGAAAGTCCTGCTCCATACTTGTCAAGTGCATCTTTCCCTGCCTGAATTACTTCAGGGTGGCTCTAAATGGAGAAGTTGTCTTACAGTACATTACAAGTGACAGTAGAATATTCAGAACACCCCTGTACTTTATGCAGAATTAAGATTCGAGCTTTTAATGTACAGGTATCACATCTGACAAAGATCATCTGAAATTAGAAAACTGATAGAATATGGCTCATGCTATATGCCAGTCTTTGCATGAGAAGGGGTAAATTGACTTTTTGCAGTACAGTATATTATTCACTGCAACTACACAATATTCAATTTATCTATGACCATCTCTACACTGGTAAAATTGTATGCAGTAAGGAAACTCCAAAGGAAAGGTTTCTAATCTGATATTCGACATTCATTAATGATAGAGCAAATGAGTTCCCACTTAAGTAACTAAGACTGTTGGAGTGGTCATAATGCCACTCTGGTTCTTGCACTAAGGGAGCACTGTGATATTTCAAGGGGGTCTGTGAAGAAAAATACTAGTACAGTATGTATGACCCACAAAACAAGGAGAAAAAGTTTATGCACGCACACACGATTGTGATCAAAACTAAGCAAATGAAACAAACTTGATAAGGAAAGTGTCCTAAATATGCACTCTGCTAGACCACATCAAATATTCCCAGGACTTGAATATCAGGAGGGGTCAGAGGTCAACTCATAGAGGGACAAAGAGCAAATAAGTCTAAGAATTACTGCTCCATGCATTATTGCAGGACTGACTATAAATTCTCTATATAGTTCAAATAAAGTTGCTGATCTTTTACCTAACTTCTAACTACAGTACTGTATACTGAGGCGGTTTTCCCTGCCCTGTTATTACTACAGTACAATATAGGTTTTGCCATTTATTGGTGATGATTCTCTCTGATGCTGTCTGTATGCCTTACTACGGCAAGAATCATAATACCTGTACTGTAAGCTTAAAGCAAAAATTAGGCTATGGAAGGTTTTCCCCCCTTAAATTTATCAAATGGAAAGTGCCAGTAATAAAATTCGAAAGATTATGAGGACTGGAATTGACCTTTAGGTTCATTATTCCAGGTCCAAAAATTAATACTGAATATTGGACTACATATTCTGGCTGACAACATTTAAGCTATATACAGTACACTGGACCCTTGCTTTATACGCATTCACTATATGCGAATCCGTATTTGTGCTGCGACCCTATTTCTACCCATAATTCATTTTATGTGGAAAAGATTCCCAATTATGTGTTCTGTAGAAGATATGGTGCACTAGTTTCATATTACAGTATATTATAACAGGGTTGCTATGATTTAAATCAAATGATTTAAATCACATGATATAAATCGATTTAAATCAGAGTAAAAAAATCATGATTTAAACCAAAATGATTTTTTTACTAATAACTGTTCTCTTTTTATTCTACATGATTGAAAAGTATATGCAATGCAGCAGGCTAATAACATTATTTGGATTTACATAATTATGTACTGTACTATAGTCTGTTCTCTCCAGTTTTGCAAAACTTTGATCATATCATAAGGTCTCATTATTAATGTATATATTTACATGAAATATATTGTTACCTAAGATAATAAATACTATTGAAATTCAGAAATCATCACATCCCAGGATCTTTGTATAGAAGAGCAGGAGGAACAATGCTAGTAATACCATCAGACACACGATGGAACAGTGACAGATTCTATTGAATCTTATTTAAAGAACTGGGAGACCCTTGTCAAAGTGTGCAAAGAAAATAGTGAAGACATTGATAAGAAAATTGAAAGGAAAGTTAATGATAAGGCATTAAAAATAACTGCAGAAGACTATTTAGAGAGACTGAAGCCTATTGCTGTAACATTGGACTGTGTTCAGAGAGAACATACCCTATTAAGTGATGCTGTAGAAATCTGGGTAAACCTGAAAACTGATATTAAGGAGTATTTAACAGATAAGGAGGATATGGATAATTTTGAAAAAAGAATCAAAGTAGCATTGACAACTGCCCATTTTCTAGCTAATGTGATAGATCCAAGGTATCAGGGCAGACATCTGACCCCTGAGCAGAGAGACATTGCAGAACAGTATGTGTGTGAGTCTCTTCCACATTTCCTTTCAACATTAATGTCCTTCCATGGAAGAAGTGCACCATTTAAAGAGGTCTATTTTGGTAAAGATGTTGTAAAATCTCTCTCACCCCTTGCTTGGTGGCAGTATTTTGCCAATGATATGACAGGAAATGTAATGGATGTTCCTAGGCAATTATTTACAGCTGTTGCATCATCAGCAGGGGTCGAGAGAATTTTTTCCACATTTGGATTTGTACACTCAAAGATAAGAAATCGCCTAGGACAGGAAAAGGCATCTAAGCTTGTCACAGTATATAAGCATTTCAAAGTTCAACTAAGCTAATTTAAATGTTTTGAACTATTTTTTGTTGTTTACAGAATGAGAATATTGTGTTGACTTGAAGTTATTACCGGTAATTATTAATACACTATAATCCTACAAATGTAAGAAAATAAACTTATTACCAGCATTATTTTTTTTACAAAATGAGAATATTATTCTGTTGACTTGAAGAAGTTAAGTTATTAATTTTTGAAACACTGTAATCCTATAAGAGCATTTATCTTAAATTTAATTTTTACGTTTGGATTTGTGCACTCAAATGTAAGATATGTTACCAGTTTTCTTTTATTTTACAAAAGAATATTAGTGTGTTAAATTCCATTGGTACATCTACTGCATAAATATTTTAATGCCAATTTTCTGTTTATTATCCTGAATAAGCTTTGGTTGTAAAATACTGTTTTTATGGTTTAAAAATACTCTTTTAATGCAATTAGTAAAAAAATAAAAAATCGATTTAAATAAAAAAAATCCAATTTAAATCAAATAAATCGATTTTTTTTAAATCATGATTTTTTCCAACCCTGTAATTATAATACTGTATAATATAATATAATATAATATAATATAATATAATATAATATATTATATTATACAGTACATCCGTCATTCGTGATTTTGATGATTCACGGTAAGCAGATGGTGGTTATGGTGGCTAGCTTGCAAGCCTTTTCCCACAGCACAACGAGTCACCCCACGCAGCATCTTGTGTTGTACTCTCAAAACTTTAGTGTTTCTGTGTGAAATAGCTCCTAAAAGACTGCCTAGTTTCAGTGTTAGTGATGCTAGTAGAGTGAAATGTAAAAGGCAGAAGTCACTGATGACCCTGACAAAGAAAGTTTTATTATTAGATAAGTTAAAAGAGGGGATGAGTGGTGCCACAGCTGGTCAGTTGTTTGGTATAGGTATACAATAGTGCACCAAGGTAGTACATCTAAGTTACTATTCGTGGTTTTGCCAATTCGAGTCCTTTTTTGGAGCCTATCCCTCACGAATGGCAAGGGTCTACGGTATTATATTATATCTTTATTTCTAAACCACATTACAGTACTTTAATGATTTTTCTTAATTTTTATAGCATTTATGCTCCAGAAATGGTTGTGAAATGTGGCACAATGTGCGTGTGTCTGTGTTTACTGTGCTGTATGTAACGTCATGGGATGCGGCTGGAGTGGTGAGTCAGCCACTCCACACACTTTCACTTTCCACACAAACAATGTCCATGCTCTTCATGTCTTAGTTCATAGTTTTATATTTTATAGTTTTATATTTTATTATTTTTATTTGTAACCCACATTAGATTATTGTAATGATTTTTCCACAACTTTTATAGCATTCCTGTTGACTTTTAGGAGTTGTGGAACATATCCTAATTTTCTCCATAAGATTAAGTATTACTATATGCGGATTTCCATTATGCTGTGTTGTGGCAGAACGCAACCATAGCATAATGTGAGGGTCAGGTGCATATCTAATTGCTGTATATCAATACTCCTGGTCTATAGCATGTTTTACAATTCTGTACAGGCTACACTGATGATGTCACTCCTAAGAAACTAAAATGTATGATGATAATTTAAATACATACTATGAGTACAGCTCCTCTCCGACTTACGACCTACTCAACTTACGACCACCCGCACTTACAACCTGCCTCAGGTCGTACTAAAATTTTGTCAAATTACGTCTTTTCGAGTCCCAACTTCAGTACACAGACAAAATTTTCGTTTGTAATTCACTTTAATATGGCTGGCAAGCTTAAAAGTGAGAGTTTTGTGGTACTGAGAAGAAAAAGAGACTCCCATTTTAGATTTTTTTTATTTATTATTTAAGCATTTTCGACTAACGACCTGGATTTGGGTCCCTAACACCGTCGTAAGTCAGGGAGGAGCTGTAACTGAATATCTCAGTCTCTTGGATTGAAATTTGAACACCCTGTTCTACCATCTCAATACAGTATGTAGGAACCACACGTAAAAAACTTCTAAATACGGTATACAGGTAGTCCCCGACTTACGACCAACTCGACTTACATCCACCTGCACTTACGACCGCCTCAGTCGTACCAAAATGTGGTCAAATTATGTATTTTTGAGTCCCAAAGTCAGTACACAGACAAATTTTCATCTGTAATTCACTTTAAAATGGCTGGCAAGCTTAAAAGTGAGTGTTTTGTGGTGCTGAAAAGAAAAAGAGACCCAAATTTTCGATTTTCTATTTGTTACTGTATTTAAGCATTTCCAACTTACGACCTGGATGTCGGTCCCTAACCGCGTAATAAGTCGGGGAGTACCGGTACAGTACTGTATTAAGAGTTTTTAAGACTTGATTTTGAATTAAAACTTTGAACACAGGATGCAAAACTTCTTACTGAAAGACCGAGGTAATTATTTGAGCAGAAGTTAAGAATAACAGACTCCTGTCCTTGGACTCGGATTTTCACAGCTTGTTTACTGGTGATGACACGTTCAGTCTTCCAGGTTCCTGCAGCTTTCATTCCTTCCAGTTCAGCACCCAAGACATCCCGACACAATGCCTGGGCATGGCTTGAACGCACTCCTTTACAATAATTCTTTAAGTGACATGTCCCTGTTAAGAAGTTGGATACAAGGTAACATGTAGAGGATTAAAATTACCAAGTCATAAAAATTTTGTGTACTACTGTATAACTATATTTCCTCTTTAAGAGTAATAATCCAAATAATAAACATGCCTTCTCTCTCTTCCTTTGTGTTTCTGGTAATGAAGTAAACACATTTAAGAGATGGAGCTTTATTCTTGATGTTTCATCACAAGACATCAGGAATAAAGCTCCATCTCTTAGTCGTGTTTCCTTCACTGCCACACTACCATCTGTCCACTATGAACATGTTCTTTGTATTATTGTTTGCAAATTAATTATTTTTGCATGTTTGTGTTGAGGAGCAGCAAAAGCAGAAAAAAAAGAGTAAATAAATGGCACATAAATAATGTACAATACAGTATATCAAATTACTGTACCTGTACTTGATGGCAGCTGTTGGGTAAAACTAGAATGGAATGCCCCCCCCTACCCCCTGCAAACCCAGGGTGCAAGCCCAGAAAGTACAGCCTATAGCAAAGATCAGGGGATTGGCACAGCTCTGGTGACCATAAAGCATGTTGAAACAGTTAATGCTTTTCTGTTAAATTTGTGAATCTGGTTATTAATCAGGCTACAAATTAGCAATGCCCAGCAGCCTTGTTTAAGGGTTGAACAGACTTGTATTTTGAGAGAAAAATACCCAGATGGGAATGCTTAGCCAGTGAAGCCCATCAACCAGTGAGGTGAAGGGAGAGGGAAGGGGCTGTGTGTGTGTGTGTGTGTGTGTGTGAAGGGAGAGGGAAGGGGCTGTGTGTGAGTGTGTGTGAAGGGAGAGGGAAGGGGCTGTGTATGTGTGAAGGGAGAGGGTAGGGGCTGTCTCTGTGTGTGTGTGTGTGTGTGTGTTTAAAATGATGTCGTATCGTGTTGCTACAGGTAAGCGGAACCTTGAAATTTCTGTTCCCACAATGACCTGGCTTAAGAAAGTCCAGGAACATGCTATAGGCTGAGAGATGTCACAGCTGATCCCTCCTATTTCTATTGATCTATTCTCACAATGACCTGTGTTACAAATTGAAGTGAAAAAATCAACATGAATAAGAAAGCCTCAAGGAAAATTGACCATGTTCTTTAAACACCACTGGGTGGAAAAAGGTGAGGGGGCAACCATGATGAGAGACGGGTGTAATAAGACCCACAAACTGTACCAGGAACAATATGCTACCCCCATATCATTACTATTCTCATTACCATGTGTGTGTGTATTCAGTTGCTCCACACTACTAACTGCCTCGACTAATTCACACAACTAAAGTGGCATGGTGCATGTATGATGGTGGAGTGGTGTTGGTGTGGTGTTGCATGGTGGTAATGTGTAGATGTGTTATGTAGTGTGGTTATGATGTGTAGATGTGTTATGTAGTGTGGCTATGATGTGTAGATGTGTTATGTAGTGTGGTTATGGTGTGTAGATGTGTTATGTAGTGTGGCTATGATGTTATGTAATGTGGCTATGATGTGTTATGGTGCGCGATGTGTTATGGTGCGCAATGTGTTATGGTGTGCAGATGTGTTATGTAGTGTGGCTATGATGTGTAGATGTGTTATGTAGTGTGGCTATGATGTGTAGGTGTGTTACGGAGTGTGGCTATGATGTGTAGGTGTGTTATGTAGTGTGGCTATGATGTGTTATGTAATGTGGCTATGATGTGTAGATGTGTTATGGTGTAGCTGTGTTATGTAATGTGGTTATGGTGCGTGGCTGTTATGTAGAGTGGTTATGGTGCGTGGCTGTTATGTAGTGTGGTTATGGTGCGTGGCTGATATGTAGATGTGTTATGATGTGTAGTTATGATGTGTAGCTGAGATGTGTTATGTAGTGTGGCTATGGTAGTAAAGAACTTCAGCTCACCCCCCACAATACAGTAATCAGTTAAGCAGGACAGTTTACTTGTTTATCCCGAGACGTTTGTCTTAATGACGACAGTAGTAATATATTATATAAAAAGTTGTGGTGTTCTTACCTCTCCTGAGGATTAGTGCGGCCATCTTCAGCGGGCGCTGATGAACACTAGGTGTCCTCTTAACGTTGTTACCAACTGTCCCCCACTCTCAAGTCGTAGTCTCACGGATGCTGGTTGACCCAATCTTAAATAAACTCCATGAAAATCCCAAGATGAAGAAGTAACCGAGTATAGTTTCTATGTAGGACACAAAGCAAAACGCCACTAAGCAGGTTCAGTCATACACTACAGGAAGCAATATTATATTCAGACACAATACCCCTGAACAGGGTTTGACACAACACTTGCCTAACACTGCCTACCTGCATTACAAGTTAACTTATTGGAACAAAACATAAAATTATAATTTTCGAAACCGAAAGATTTAATGAATCTATTTATTGATATTTTACGACTGTACTGATGTCACTAATATTTATTTGAGGAAAAGTATCAATAAAATAAAATCTAGGCGCTTGTGGTGCTACCCTAGTGCGATGGACCAATGGGAGCACTTGGCCAGTTGGCTGGCGGGCCGTGGAATCGGCGCCAGCCACACCATTGCCAAAAATACTTAAACTTGGCCTTTCTAATCTCGACATTTGAATGTATCGTAATTTATTTATCATTCATATTTGCATACGCATTTTTTTCTGAAACATATATTAGTGCGCACTAGACTGACTAAGTGAAGTGAATGCGTCAAATATTGGTAAACAGCTGATTTGTCATACGAATTCATACTGTTCATACATCCTGTAAGAGGAAGTATGATCCAACTGAAGTTTAAGATCACCACAGCTTATTTCACCTAAAGATTAACCACCCGAACATTAACCTAACCTAATCTCACCACCCCAAATAGTGTTAGGGTGGTTAATCTTTAGGTGAAATAAGTTAAGGTGTAGATTCTTCAGGTGATCTACTTATGGAGATGTGTTACAACATACTGTACACTGTATAAGTGTGTGTGGACTCCGCGATATGCATAATCAGCACAGTAGCCCACTTACCCAGGGCCGGATTAAGCTTAATAGGGCCTGAGGCACAGATCAACTTGGGGCCCCCTACCCTCAAGGTGTATATATATATATATATATATATATATATATATATATATATATATATATATATATATATATATATATATATATATATATATATATATATATATATATATATATATATAACACATTCAATGTTCATAAGAAACAGAAAATTGAGACGTTGCTAGGACATCGTTGAACGAAGTTCATGCTTTATATGCTTCAACTTCGAGAATGTTTGGATTTGGGGGCCCCTTAGAGTCGGGGGGCCTGAGGCCAGTGCCTCAAGTGCCTTATGGTTAATCCGGCACTAGTGTGCAGCAGAAAAATAACCGACGGACAAACAGATGATAAAAATAATAATTATATTGCATAAAAGTTACAGAAAAATGTGAAGAATAAAAAAGCAAAGAAAATTCTAGAATTATGGTTTAAAAATTATACTGCAGCCGGATACAAGCTAACAAAATCGACAGCAGGACCTGAGAATACAACACGAGAGGGTGTAGTGGATTCCTCCCCTACAAGCACTGAACCTTCTCGAATTCCCCAGCCTACGCCTCCAGCACCTCCCACGGAGCGGGGGTCAACTATCTACCCACGCCTACCCCTGCCTTATAACGCCTGACACCGCTGTGACCAGTCCCTTTTCTACCCAGTGCCACCAGCAAGCAACACCGCCTCCTCCGCGCCAGCCTGGCGGCTCCCGCTCCCGCCGGCGACCTAGGCGTCCATCAAGCCGCGTGCCCTCACTCTGGGCGCCCTCACCACCCAGCTCGCTCTACTCAACGCTTATTACCATGCTACCTACCCACCAACACGCTGCATTGTACATCCAATACAATATGTATACAGTGAGCACATTGATAGTTTCCTTTCTCCATCCCATCCTGAGTGTGAACCAATATCTCATAACCCTACAAGGGATCATTATGAAAGTTCTCCCCGACCCAAAGTAGCCTATTCAAAAATCTCTCCCAACTGTGACCAACTGAAGAATCCCCCCCACCCAAGCTGTTCTTTACTGTTTTACTGACAAATGACTTTCCCATCACTAATTTTGGTACCTTAAGTCAACTAATGAATGTATTATGTAAATCAGGACACAAAAATACAATAAAGCACTGTGTGTGTGTATACGTAGCTGCAATATTGGTTAGGTTACTTAGATTACGGGCTAACCTAACCTCTAACTTGGCAAAGGTAAACCCTACCTCACCGTGGTTGTCACTGATCGGCGTGACCGCATTACCTGGTCATCAACTGAAGAATATGCACCCCAAACGCACCCAACAGACAAAGTTCCCCCTAAAGCGACCTGGGAGTGGGGGGGGGGGGATTCTTCGTACGGTCCAACGAGTGCAATTAAGGTAGGGTAAACTGTCAACCAGTTGTTAGTAGGCACCAAAAAAAAACAAAAAAAAACAAGCAAACACTCGTATAAGATGAAACATGCTCAAGCTCGCGCGACCAAGTACGTAAACAAATACAAATACTGAATCTCTCTCACACACACAAAAAAAACTCAGAGGTGACTTCAATATCACCACCACCACAATAATAGCTTACTGAACTTGAGAAAAAAAAAGAGCCTAGGGGTACACGCTGGGTTCAAGTTTAATAACCCTCCTCCCTACGCCCTTCCCTTTCCTCGCCTATTTTTGTTTTTACCGCAGGATACTGTCAAATTGTGGCTTTGTCACTATAAATTCAAAATAGTGAAAAATGGATCAAGATGTACATGTAGTATCAAGGGAGATTGTGATACGGTGAGAAAGAGTAATGTTATAATATGTAGAGGGCTATAGAGAATGAGAAGCAGGTCGTACGCTCACTGCACCTGTAGTGGATTTCTCCCCTACAAACGCTGTTTGTCGCTGCGTAGCCGACCCCACGAATTCCCCAGTGTATGCCTCGTGGTCTAGGTCAACCAGCGCCACCCACGGAGCGGGGGTCAACTACTAAGCCGCCACCCTCATGATAAGGGCTATTATAGTCCTACCTTCATTTGAGGTTTAGGTTTCAGTGTTGAGCACGATGATATTTGGTAACTTGTTCCAAATATCATCATTAACTCGAATACGCTGAATTGCTTCAAACATAGGTTGGATGCTCATATGAACAATAGGGGTTGGGTGTAAACGGGACTGCCCAGTTTGGGCCAATAGGCCCGCTGCAGTTTCCCCCATTCTTATGTTCTTATCCCATCCTGAGTCTGAACCTAAACATCTCATACCCCACACACTCACTGTCAAGGGGGGGAGGGAGGGCGGGTTGAGAGACTGAGGGGATGACGGTGTTGGCTGATTCATGCCTCACAACGTCAATAACCCTGACTTTTCAGTTATAAGTGGGTATGAGTTTACATGGTTGTTAGGTATTATTAAAGGTGGGGTTCGATTCCTGACTATAGTGCGTTTTTTCTCAGCTGAGAAAAAACGCACTATAGTGAGACATTGTATAATGAAGTCCTCATATATATATATATATATATATATATATATACAATCAACACCTCAACCCGCCAGGATTCGAACCCACGGCCCACAAGCCTATGACTGTGACCGGGGAACGCTAACCGCTGGACCACCAGGATACTTGGAAATTTGGTTGGGTCACCTTACCCTCTGATCTGACTACCGACCGTTGCCGTGCTATTTAAAGATTAGTAGGGTCATTACCTCATACCTGACCATTGTGGACCTGGTCTCACCCTCCTCTGTATATATACACCTTGTTTTGTACTCCTTAGTCTGTACTCACCCCTGAAGGTGTGAATTACACGAAAGCGCTTGGGAACTTCCTGTTTTCTTCTTTCCTTGTGGTTATCAGCATATATATTTAATGTAGATCCACAATGAAAACATGGATAAGATAAACCTTGATAAAATCACACAGGGAAATGGAAACAATGGAGCACCTTAGCTTTCGTCTTTATTCAAGACATCAGAGCCTCAGAGGCAACTTGGTTGGTGGTGAATGGGAGCCTTGGGAGGGAAGTTGGAGAATGCCTCGGGCTAAGGTCTGGGGTCTGAAATTATGCTCAGCTGTGGGGAATCATGTTAATTGACAATACAATTATGCATTGGTAGCCTCAGATCACGAAATGGTTTTTTTTAATAGACACAAACAAATTTTGTCTGGAAAAAATAGTTCAACGGCCAAGGTTCGTGGTAATTTTCTAAAATAGTACAGTACATCTTCCTCTTGTATAAGTGTAGCCAGGCGAGGCCACATCACCAGCTGTTATGAGCAATCGCCTGGGGCATAACGACTGACGGCTACTGTACGAACCAGGCAAAATTTGGGGCGTTACAAGTTTACATTTGGTTGGGCCATTTTCCGGAACTTCCGGGTTGTCCGATGTTGTTTCACAGTACGTACAGTAGAAACTACTGTTTACTGACGATATTGAAAAATTTTGACAGTAAAATATAACTTGAAAAACCAATACTGCACTGGGTAGATAATTATCAGTTCAATAGGTCAATCAAAGCTATCGTTCACTGGGTACACATCAATTGTTCAAAGTCATGAGCAGCTTGCATACCACACAGATACTATATATCTGTGGTCAGTCAGCTGAGGTGAGAATAGTCAGTCTGTGGTCACGCGCCAACAGCTCACCTACCTCCCTCTCTCCTCAACGCTTACTCCACTACACGCTCGCCAAGTTCATACATTCATTCGTTCTCTTACCTTGTCTCATGCATGCAGCACCCGATCACCCATTCGCCCACTCTATTCTCATTGTTACCCCGGTCCCTCACTCATCCTCCTTTTTAATTGCAGTCCTTTATTCTCGCCCAATCACTCATTCTTTCCTTATCACTCTTGCATTCACATTCACAATTTGTTAAACTAAAAACACTCGCTCATTCCAAGCATGACAACTCAGGCACAGGGTATAATCTTTACAAATTAAAGCATTTCCTACACGAATATCTAGAGCATTTAAATATTTAAAGATATATCGGATTAGGCAGCTACAGCATTTCATCTGATGATTAAACACCAAAATGCTACCTGTGGTAGTTAGTTTAGGTTAGCATTAGGGTGTTTAATCATCAGGTGAAATATGCAAGGGTGCATAAACTTCAGGTGATCCAAAAATCTTTAAAACCTCCCGATAAGTGGATGTGTTGGGTGGGTGAAGTGCTTCCACTATCAATGTTTACCACCAACCAGAAAGGATTTACCGGTTTCAGATTGTATATACCTCAGTCCTTCTAGGGAGTTAGGCACCAATCTAAAACAGGTAAAGTTGAGGAGAGCAAAGGAGGAGGAAAGAGTAAATAACCAAGTACAATACGTACTAGAATAAGACAGAAACTGAAAGAAGAGGCTGGTATTGGAAATGAGATTTGAGAGGGGAGGGGCGACTGTGAGAAATGAGTAGGGAAGGGGAGGAGAGACTATGGGATATGAGTAGGGGAAGGGAGGAACGACTATGGGAAATGAGTAGGGGAGGGGTAGACTATGGGAAGTGAGTAGGGGAGCGACTATGGGATATGAGTAGGGGAGGGGGGCGACTATGGGATATGAGTATGGGAGGGGAGGGGGCGACTATGGGATATGAGTATGGGAGGGAGGGGGCGACTATGGGATATGAGTATGGAGGGAGGGGCGACTATGGGATATGAGTAGGGGGGCAACTATGGGATCTGAGTAGGGGTTGGGGAGATTGTGGGAAATGAGTAGTGGAGGGGAGGAACGACTATGGGAAATGAGTAGGGGAGGGGTAAGAGAAGTGAAGGAATGGGAGGGGTAAGAGAAGTGAAGGAATGGGAGGGGAAAGGTAAATGAAGGAATGGGGAGGGGAAAGATAAATGAAGGAATGGGGAGGGGAAAGATAAATGAAGGAATGGGGAGGTAATTGTAGAAGAGGATAAGGCATTAGCAGGAAATGAAAGCAGTACAAGAGGGAGACAGGGTGGGTAAAAATTTTTATGCAGGAAATTGACAAGACAGGTGGTGAGGCATGTGGTTAAAGCAATGCACTGGGTACACAGACTCGCCTGAGAACCATCATCACAACCAGTGATCACATGTTCACCTTCTTCCCTGACCAAAAGTCCTGTGGTTGACATTTGCATGCATACTGACACTATGTTTCACACACTAATATAAGTTTGGAGAGGTAGGAGAGCCTAAATTTGGAAAGTCTTTCTTGACCTAAAGCATCCAGAATGCCATCACTTTAGGTGATGGTGTGGCTTAGTGAACCACTCTAATTTGTTGTTTATAGATTAATTGTCATTGTAATTTCAACATTGAGTTTAGTTAAGTAGTGGAGGTTGCGACCAAAAACCAAATGTTTTTCCATACTTGGTAAATTATCGTTTCAGTCATGTAGCGAATTTTAGAATTTTTAGTACAGTGAGTTCTGCTATAACGCGTGTTTTGACAACGCGAATTGGCTCTAACGCGATTTATGAATAGAGGAACGATATTTGTATAACGCGAACGCTTGTTTGCTATAACGCGATTTTAGCATTTACTATTTCTCCAATTTTGTGGCATTAACTGTGAATATGGTAAAGAAGAATATCTCCAAGAAGCATTCTCTTCATCGCATTCCCGGTGATAATTGTAAAAGAAAGGCTATAACCCTTGAAGAGAAGCTCGATGTTATCAACCTCAAAATCACCCTTCTCCCCCATCAAGTTATATTCATATTTTTTCAAGGTAAAGTGTTACATTTACTGTATGATTTCATTATTAGATATGAATGTAACATTTATTTAGACTGTGCTATCCTTTGTGTTAGGCTAACTACTAAAATTTTATCGATTTCGAGTAGTAATCTGCACCTAACCCTATTTTCTCCATAAGCCCTGTTATTTCTATTACGCGAATTTCTATAACACGATGTTTTACAAGAACACAACTATCGCGTTATAGCAGAACTGACTGTACAGGTATTGGAATCAGTAATTTAAACAATTCTAAGACACTTTCCTTTTATAGCATTTCCATCGGAAATATATATTTTTCAAGTATTTTAATCGATAAAATTACCAACAATATTACTTGTTTAAAGGATATATATATATACAGTACAGTAGAAGTCCAAAAATCCGGACTGCTTGGGGATTGGGTCGGTCCGGATTTTCGGATTTTCCAGATTCTCAGGCAGTACTTTTAAAATTCAAATTTAATGAAGAATAAAGAAGAAATGAACAGGTACATTTTGATAGTTTATTCATTTGCAAATATAGCATTCTTCATTTATCAAAACGAGCAGTTTTAATGAAAAAGCTGTGAATTCTAAATTTTATTCTTTGCCTTTTATATATCATAAATTGTAGACTTTCCAATGTCGTACGTTTCCATTAGAACAGTATTGCTCACACCACGATCTAGTTTCTTAATTATTTCAAGTTTGTCACTCAATTTCAATGTGTTCTTCTTTCTCTTCACACAACGAAGTTTATCTACTTTAGGAGCCATTATTATGGGCTTGTACAGTACTCTGTAAATGGAAAGAGTAGGACTCAAAATATTGTTATATTACAATGGTATTCTATTCATACTGTGCTTGATATAATGCATTCACGGAAATGTAATATTTTTGCTGAACGTACGTATTACAGTGGAAAGTGGGATAAAATCGTGATGAAAACAATGACTTTCGCTTTCTTTCGTTCAAAAGATGTTACCGTAATCGCTTTTCGAATGGTTTTCAGTTCAAAAACTGTTGTATTACAATAATATTCTATCCTAATTGACTTGAATAAATACTACGATACCATATTTCTGAATATTTTCATTAAAATCCATCAAAATCATTTTCCTTGTCATCGTCTGCAGCACCAAACAGCTTCTCCCAGTCCTCTCTTTGAACAGGGCTAGAGGGTACGTGTTTTTCGAATCGTTTTCAGTTAAAAAACTATTACATCACTCGTCTATTTTACCTAAACTGCGCCTGAATGAATATATTCTCGGAGATAAATAGTAGTTTTGTGGAAACGTGACGTATTTCAATGTAAAATAGGATAAAATACATGACGAAAACAAAAGACTTTACCTAAGCTTCCGATGTTCTTGAGATGTTACTCGTTTTTTTAATAGTTTTCAGTTAAAATTCTGATATATTACAATGATATTCTATTCATACTGTGCTTGATATAATACATTCACGGAAATGTAATATTTTTCCTGAAATTACATACGTATTACAGTGGAAAGTGGGATAAAATCATGACGAAAACAATGACTTTCGCTTTCTTTCGTTCAAAAGATGTTACCGTAATCGCTTTTCGAATGGTTTAGTTTAAAAACTGTTGTATTTCAATAATATTCCCTCCTAATTGACTTGAATAAATACTTAAATGGAAATATACAATATTTTTGTTGAAACTACCCGCGTTTCAGTGTAAAGTGTCGTAATAATAAATGGTAAAAAATTTGCCTTCAGCACTTGTGTTTCATGCACGGCGAGCCTCAGTTTATAGGACGTAGAGTGTTTTTAGTGGTTTTGTTGTTCCATTACCCTCAAAAACATGGGTGGAACTATAAACGAGGAATATCATAAATTAACGATTTCTTGGTCAAAAAATCAGGGTCGACTGATAACGAGGGAGGGTTATAGACGAGTATATATTGTATGTTGTCACAGTTTGATTGCCCATTTTAAAGTGGCGACCACGTGGTCGCTTGTTGTCGCTGTGCAGCTGTGGCGCTCACGCATGCGCACATGCACACAAATGCCCGCTAAAAAAAAAATTGTTTTTGAAAAGTCCGGATTCTCGGGTGGTCCGGATTTCTGGCATCTGGATTTTTGGACTTTTACTGTGTATATATATATATATATATATATATATATATATATATATATATATATATATATATATATATATATATATATATATATATATATATATATATATATATATATATATATATATACACAGAGAGAGAGAGGAGAGAGAGAGAGAGAGAGAGAGAGAGGGAGAGAGGGAGAGAGAGGAGAGAGAGAGAGAGAGAGGAGAGGGAGGAGGAGGAGAGGGAGAGGGGAGAGAGGGAGAGGGAGAGGGGGAGAGAGGGAGAGGGAGAGAGGGAGAGGGGAGAGGGAGAGGGGGAGGGAGGGAGAGGGGAGAGGGAGAGGGGAGAGGGGGAGGGGGGGAGGGAGAGGGGGGAGAGGGGGGGAGAGAGAAAACTTGACCTAATGTTTCCTAAACTATAAAAATCCTAAAACTATAAAAAGTTAACCTTATTCATATGTTCGGTGTTTAGTAGGTGATGGTGTTGTTTCGGTTTTTAGAATGTGTTGGGTTTGGTGTTCAGATGAGGAGGGATCCATAAAATCGAAAGTGATTCTTTACATTTTTACAAGTTAGGAAACATTAGGTTAGGTTTTCCGTCTACTTCAAAGCCCTGCCCACTTCCAACAAGTAACATACTGTAGTTGGTAATTTTATCGGTTAAAATACTCATAATTTTTAAATTTCCGACAGAAATGCTATAGAAGAAAAGTGTCTTAAAATTATGGAAACTACCGATTCCAAAACTAAAATCCTAAAATTCACTACATGACCGAAACGATAATAATACCCCATACTTTAAGGTATGTGGCCAAAAGTGACTAATCGAACCACAGTGGCACATCGAAACAAAACCTAATGTCCTTTATGTTTACAAACAAAGCCTACTGCATGTGTTTTTGGCTTCAGCACAGTTTTCATGCATAGATTTATCATTGAATATGTTAGTTGCTCTAAGCTTATCTAAAGGTAATACAGTACAAGTATTGCCTTCGCTTGTAACACTGGGCCTGTGGGATTTTGGGTTTTGTTGAATGTCATTCTGCCTATGGCATGAATTCATGATGATAAACAAGTACCGCCTGTACAAGACAGTAGAGTAATGTGCAGTACTGTACTGTAAATTGATCAGGTCCAGTGCAGGAAACCCTGAGATGCCAGTGGCAGTACATCATCTTTCGATGCTGGTCAAAATTTATAAAAAAAATAATAATGTAGGGAGGGGGGCTTCATTATTTTCGTTTGTAAACTGCAGCATGGGAAATTTTTTTTTATTTTTTTTTATCTTTGAAAATTTGTAAACTGAAGCTTCAATAATTGGGGTCTACCTGTACAGTAAGTCCTCGTATATCGTTGCCCCGATTAACGTTGTTTCGGTACAACGTCGCTACTCTTTAGATACCAATAATTCGGATAACATCTCGACGACACAATTTAACGTTGTTTTTGCGTTGTCATGGACTACTTTTTACGGTGCATCACCCTCTTTCGTCTTGCTCGCTACGCTCTCGGGAGGAGGAGGCAGCCGCCGAGTATCAGTGACTCACCACCCTCCTCCTCTCCCTCCCTCCCTCCTCCCCCTCCCCTCCCACCTCCTCTGCTTCACTACCCACCACACACTCGCTCCACCACCTCCGCCCATTGATGAATACGAATACAAAATGGTTTAGTTATATAGCTCCTCCCCAACTTATGACGGGGTTCGGGACACAAATCCAGGTCGTAAGTCGGAAATGAAAAAAATAATACCTGTACATATAAAGCCTATAATGTAATACAGTACAGTAAAAGTAATCAATAATGAAGAATGGATACAGTGTTACTGTGCACTTACCTTTAATGTAGTCAGCTGAATGCACATGGGGCCCCCATAATTTTCTATTTACAGGTATACATGGAGATTATATTTATTGGATGAAGCAGAGGAGGAGACAGGGCTGGGTGGGTCATCAATGTCGCTTTCTTCAGACAGGTTAATGTACAGGGGAAACTTGCTGGTTGAAGGTATTGGATCATCTTTAGGGAGTGAAGAGGCAGCACTGGTGGTGTGTGAGGAGACAGCAATGGGGGACTTCTTAAAATAGATGTCCAATTTAGACTGCACAGTTTGCTTTTTCTTTTCCTTATAAATCTCCCTGTAGCAAGCAAGTGCATCTTGGATCATTCTGTCAACTTTGGCAAAACGCTCAACATTTAGATCCATTCCGTCAAACATTTGCATCCCCTTATTAATTGTAGCAAATGCCTCTGCCATTTGCTTCACTGAAATTTTTTTTTGGGGGGTGCAGGTTCTTCTACATTTAGACTCTTCTTCCTCTGCATTTTTCTGTGCTTCCAGTTAGATAAAATCCTCGTTACTTAGCTCTTCTGCTACACTTTCAACCAACTGTTCAACATCTTCATTATCAATTTCTAACTCAAGCTGTTTATCCAACTCCACTATCTTGTTACTAATCTCAGGAATTACTTCGTCTTCATTAAATCCTCTGGAACTGTTCACATATCTTTTTGGGACTTTCTTCCGTATTCCATTCATGCACTGTTCTGTAACCTCATCCCATGCTGCAATAATGTTCTTTTTACATGTCAAAATGTTGTTGTCCTTCCAAAACTCTCTTGAGCGTTTTCTCACCTTCAGTAGCAGCAACAGCCTGAGCGAAGGTCGTACGTAAATAATTAGCTTTAAAAGCTGCAATAGCACCTTGATCCATGGGTTGGATGACAGAGGTAGTGTTAGGTGGAATGTAGACTACCTTCACATCAGGGTGCATGTCGTCCAGGTGTGGTGGGTGTCCCGGAGCATTATCCAAAGTTAACAAAATCTTGAATGCAATCCCTTGTTGCAAACAATACTCCATGGCTCGAGGAATGAAACAAGTCATGAACCAATCCTCAAACAGTACTAGGGTCATCCATGCTTTCTTGTTACTGCGATAAAACACTGGCAGTGTGTGCTTGCTGACATGTTTAAAAGGCCTGGGGTTCTCTGAATGATAGATCATAAAGGGCTTTAACTTGAAACCAGCTACATTCCTCCCCAACAGAAGTGTAATTCGGTCCTTGAATGCCTTGAATCCTGGCATTGTTTTCGCCTCTTTCTGGATGTATGTCCGTTCAGGCATGCGCTTCCATAATAATCCAGTTTCATCCTCATTGAATATTTGCTCAGGCAAATAATTTCCTTCCACGATCACACGATCTAGCTCCTCCTTAAAGCTTCGGCAGCAACAACATCAGCACTAGTTGCCTCTCCACTCACCTTAACATTATGTAAACTGTAGCGGTTCTTAAATCTGTTAAACCACCCATGACTTGCTGTAAAGGTTTGCTCACACTCATCTCCTGCCTGCTCCTTCAGGCTTTCAAAAAGGCTTCTTGCCTTTGCCTGTAGGGTTAGAAGGCTTAAGGGTACATGCTTTTGTATCTGGTCTTCCATCCATATCACAAGTAATTTTTCCATCTCATGAATGGGACCTTGTCTTTTCTTCGTTATTATAGTTCCCTTTATAGGTGCTGATCCTTTCACTACCTCACGAATACGTTCCTTGTCCTTCAAAATAGTAGATATGGTCGAGTATGAGAAGCCTCGATCAGGTGAAATTGTTGCTATAGTTTTCCATTTTTATACTGCATTATTATCTTCATTTTCGTCTCAAAAGTAATTGACTGTCTCCTTTTCTTCTGAGCACCACCAGCACTCTCACTTGTACGCTTTCCAGTCATTCTGAAGTAAATTAAATACGAAAATAATGTCAGTACACAGCACGATCAGTTGCGGACACAACGACAGCCAAACACCAACTAAGCGCTCTACGGCGTGGGTGCTGTAGCCACGCGGCAACCCAAGCCACGCCACGCTCTCGTACGGGACGGAAACGTTTCGGTATAGAAAATGCGCACGTCATTTGAAAAAAATGTTGGTACCGACTGCGGTGGTCGTATGTGCGGATGGTCGTTACGGACTGAGGCAGGTCGTAAGTGCAGGTGGTCGTAGGTCGAGTAGGACGCAAGTCGGGGGAGAGCTGTGTATATATATATATATATATATATATATATATATATATATATATATATATATATATATATATATATATATATATATATATATATATATATATATATATATATATATATATATATATATATATATTATATTATTATATTATATTATATTATATTATATTATATATATATATATATATATATATATATATATATATATATATATATATATATATATATATATATATATATATATATATATATATATATATATATACAGTGGGGTATGCTATAACGAACGGATCCTACTACGAATATTCCTATAACAAACGGTTTTACCTATAAAATTGAGAATGCTATAACGAACGAAACTCCTACAACGAACATAATTTAATTTTTTTTTTTTCTAATTTATTGTTTTATTATTACAAATATTAATGATATTCTTTATTTCAGGGGTTTAGATGCATATTTATGCACTTTTTACAATTTTTACAATTTTATATTATATTTTTCAGTGTTAAGTGGTTGTATTTGGGGGCCTGGAACGGATTAATCCTATAACAAACGAATGCTATAACGAACAAGGTTCTAGAACCAATTAGATTCGTTATAGCATACCCCACTATATATATATATATATATATATATATATATATATATATATATATATATATATATATATATATATATATATATATATATATATATATATATATATATATATATATATATATATATATATATATATATATATATATATATATATATATATATATATATATATATATATATATATATATATATATATATATATATATATATATATATATATATATATACAGTGAGTTCTGCTATAACGCGAATTTGCTCTAACGCGATTTATGAATTCGGAACAATATTTGTATAACGCGATCGCTTGTTTGCTATAACGCGATTTTTGCTTAATATTTCTCCAATTTTGTGGTATTAACTGTGAATATGGTAAAGAAGAATATCTCCAAAAAGCATTCTGATGATAGAATTCCCGGTGATTATCGTAAAAGAAAGGATATAACACTTGAAGAGAAGCTTGATGTTATCAACCTCAAAATCACCCTTCTCCCACATCAAGTTACATTCATATTTTTTCAAGGTAAAGTGTTAAATTTACTGTATGATTTCATTATTAGATATGAATGTAACATTTATTTAGACTGTGCTATCCTTTGTGTTAGGCTAACTACTAAATTTTTTCGATTTCGAGTAAACTGCACCTAACCCTATTTTCTTCATAAGCCCTGTTATTTCTATTACGCGATTTTCTATAACACGATATTTTACAAGAACACAATTATCGCGTTATAGCAGAACTACCTGTATATATATATATATACACAGTATTACCCCGCCTAACGCAGTTTCACTTAGCGCGTTTTCGCATATACGCGGTGCCTTGCCAGAGCTGAACTTTCACTTAACACAGATTTTTTCCACATATACGCGGTGAGTGTCCGGCTCGAGATGCTATTTTTAGATTTTGCCCACGCGCCACGCGCCACCCGCCCGCCCGCCTGCCTGCCTCTCCCTCCTCCTCCCTCCGCTTGGGCAAGCCGCGCGGTAAGGTTGCGCAGTGTGTGTCTTTGTTGCGTTATCACTGACGTCATATGACGTATCGGACTGTGATTGGCCATGCATCCCTACCCCCCTCTGCTGCTAGCTGTAATTGGCTTAAAGTATTATGACGTGACCACCCCGGGGAGGGAGGGAGGGAGGAGAGACGACGCTTGACCTAGCCGCGGCAGTTTCATCCCTCAAGGCCACCCCGGGTTAACGAGCATCCATTGTTCCGTAAAATGGCTTCCGCCGGACCACCACCGCCCCCAGAGAGAGACCTTTCCTTACCTGGACCCAGCGGCACTAAGCCAAAGAAGACACGACGTTCATTAAGCTACGAGGTGAAGTACCAAATTGTTCAAGATTTGGAGAAAGGAAGACGGCAAGTTGATCTCGCGCGCCAGCATGGCGTCAACGAATCTACGATTCGTACGATCAAGAAGGATGCAGCCAAGATCAAAGAGCACATGAAAATCACAAAGTCTGCAGGTGCTTCATCTATCAGGTATTGCCAGAACAGGGTGCTGGCAAAAGTGGAAAATTTGCTGGTGAGTTATTTGGTGCGTCAGGCGCGACGCAACATGGCGGTGGACACGCGCTCAGTGCATGAGTACGCACGTGAGCTATACGCAGCAGTGACACGTAAACTGGGAATTGCAGAGCCCAAACCCTTCAATGCTTCCTCTGGTTGGCTGCATAGGTTTAAGAAGAGGAACAAGATCACCAACATCAACATTGGTGGTGAGGAAGCGAGTGCTGACCGTGTGGCTGCTAGAGATTTTCCTCCGTTTTTACGTGAGATTATGGAGGAAGGACAGTACAGTGACGACCAGGTGTTTAACATGGACGAATCTGGTCTTTTCTGGAAAAAGTTACCTTCCAAGACCTTCGTTGTCCAGTCTGCGAGCAAGGTAAGGGGCCGGAAGATGCAGAAGGAACGCATCACCGTCCTGTTTACCACCAATGCCTCCGGTACCTGTAAACCAAAGTTATCGGTGATTCACAAAGCCCGCAAGCCGCACGCCTACAAGAATATGGACATGAACAAGCTTAATGTCCACTGGCTAACCGCACGTAAGGCGTGGATGTCCTTTTCTCTGTCCCTCTTCTGGTTTGACAACTGTTTTGTTCCTGACGTGCAGAAATTCTGCGAGCAACAGAATGTTCCATTCAATATTTTGTTGCTCCTTGACAACGCACCTGGACACTCGCCCCTACTTATGGATCGTCACCCCAACGTAAAAGTGGTCTTCCTTCCTCCCAACACTACGTCATTAATCCAGCCCATGGACCAGGAGTTGATCTGCAATGTGAAAGCTGCGTACTCTGCAAAGAAGTTCAAGCTCCTAAACGACTCTACCAACACCAAGGATGAGTTGCGTAAGCTGGGTGACACCGACAGCGAGAGCAAAAGCGACGAGGACAAGGAACAAGAGGCGGCGACTCAAGAACTTCTCGTCAAACAATTTTGGAAGAAGTTTAACGTTAAACAAGCTGTAGACTTCTTGGTGGAGGCATGGGATCTGCTGACTATTGCTACGATTCGTCACGCATGGAGACATGTGTTGCATGGCATACCAGGTGAGAGGAGGAGTGAACCTGTGACTGGTGAGGTTCAGACTGTTGCAGTAGCAGTGGACCTTGCCAGAGAAGCTGCGCTCAATATTACAGCTGAAGGCTTCTCCGAGAACACCAACGAAGACATCCTGGAGGTGATCAAAGATCCTGAAGTGACTGCCGACGAGATGTTGGAAGAAGAACACGCCAGTGAAGAGGAGGAAGAAGGTGCGTCATTCTCCGAAGAACCTAGTTTAAGTCATAGTGATATTAAGTGTGTCATAGAGTTTACAGAAAAAATTAAGTCCGTCCTTTCCCGCGACAATGACGATGAACGCTATGAAGTCTTCCATACCCGACTGGTGCAGGCTATGGAGCCGTACATCAAGGTGTATCACGACAACATCAACACCAGCCGTCAGCAAAGCATAACCGAGTTCTTCGCCCGCAACCCACCACAGCCAGCCCAAGCCAGTGATAGTGAAAGTGAAGTTGACTTTGAGGGATTTGTCAGGGAAGCCCTGACAACTGGAAGTGACAGTGATGTTGATTCACCTAGTAATGGTGATTCACCTGAGGGCCAGTAATCTGCCCTCTGCCTCGGAACCAGCCTCCATCCCCGTATGCTGACCCATCTCTTCTACTACCGTAAGTGTTCCACAAAATTTTTCGTTTTTTAACCTATTCTTTATTTTTCCTATGTTAACCTTTATCTTTCCTAACCTAACCTCTTCTATATTACTTGTTTTTTCATACCATCATAAAGTTAAGATAGAATTTTTACTACAACATAGTTATGTGTCGTCAAAAAGTGGAGTTTGGGGGTCGGGCTGGGTTCTATTGGAATTAATCCCATATGTTCTGTTGTTCACTTAACGCGGGACCCTCTGGGTTCAATTGACCACGTTAAGTGGGGTACAACTGTATATATATATATATATATATATATATATATATATATATATATATATATATATATATATATATATATATACATATACAGTTAACGAACTGCCTTCCATAAGGATCTTCAATTCGGTTACCGAACAAAAATTCGGTTAACGAATTTCTTACAAACCGACCTCAACATGTTTTCGCTTACACTGACTGGGCAACCAGCTTTAGTATCAGTCCGCCAATACATTAATCGGTTCTAGGGCTTAAATTCCTTACTATTTTAGTAAATATCAAGAAGTTTATACTTTTCAATAATTTTAAAAGTTTAATATTAAATTTTTTAGTCATTTTAACAATTATTGAACATAATTGAAGGTAAAGTGACTAGTTTAATGCGCGGCATCCAGCCTCTTAACACAGCAAACAGGCGTTAGTCTCTCTCTGTTTTCACTGGAGGTAACATCTTGCTTGAGACTCTCTTCAACTAAACGCTTTTTTTCTGTGTTTCCAAGCAAATTATTGGTCATATTGAAATTTATTTTACATATTGACAATATATAATGCAGTGCAGTGTTGATTTAAAGAAAATAATCTTGAATTACACCAAGAGAGCTAAAATTTTATGGGTGAAATGGCACCATGGGGTGACTTCTCTTCCACCCCAATGCCTTCTCTTCTCCCTTCTCCTCCACCACCATTCTAATTCCCATCATCATCATCATCATCATCATCCAGGAGCCTTCTACATACACACCTCAAAGTAAGTGAACTTTTCTACCATTTTTGTTGAATTTAGGAAATTTTCGGTGAGCTGGAACCACTAGCTCCAAAAACCCATTGAAACAATGGTTTCAAGTTAATCTAACTCGTTAACTAATCCACCTCTGAACGGATTGAGTTCGTTAACCGAGGGTATATATATATATATATATATATATATATATATATATATATATATATATATATATATATATATATATATATATATATATATATATATATATATATATATATATATATATATATATATATATATATATATATATATATATATATATATATATATATATATATATATATATTTATATATATATATACACAGTAGTACCCCGCTTAACGCGGTCAATTGAACCCACAGGGTACCGCGTTAAGTGAAAACCGCGTTAAGTGAACAACAGAACATATGGGATTAATTCTAATAGAGACTGGCCCGATCCCCAAACTCCACTTTTTGACGACACACAACTATGTTGTAGTAAAAATTTTATCTTAACTTTATGATGGTATGCACACACAATTAATAATTAAGAGAAATATCAATAATATTAGGTTTTTTAACACTTGCATTAGTAGAAAAGATGGCTGGGCACACGGGGATGGGGGGTTGGTTCCGAGGCAGAGGGCAGATTATTGGCCCTCACCTGTATCACTTGTATCAATTGTATCACTATCCACCACAGAGGCTTGCAGGGCCTCTTTGTCAAACCCCTCAAAGGCCATATAAGTCCATATCCTCACTATAATTATCACTATCACTGACTTGGGCCGGCTGTGGTGGGTGGCGGGTGAAGAACTCGGTAATGTTTTGATGACTGGGCGACCTTGTGCGCATCGTGCCCGCGCCGCTTCCCGCGTATATGATGAAAAATTCCGCGTTAAGTGAAAGTTCAGCTCTGGCGAGGCACCGCGTATATGATAAAACGCGTTGTTGGTGTGGGGATTGGTGGATGACATCATTATGACCTGACCTCATGTTTTTAGGTCACCCTGTATATTTAAGCCTCTCTCTGTCCATGTAGTCCAGTTGCCTCTGAAGATGTCTTGAATAAAGATTTAAAGCTAAGGTAATTGTTTCCATTTTCCGTGATTTTATCAAGATATATATATATATATATATATATATATATATATATATATATATATATATATATATATATATATATATATATATATATATATATATATATATATATATATATATATATATATATATATATATATATATATATACACACACACACACACACACACACACACACACACACACACACACACACACACACACACACACACACAGTGGTCCCTCGGTTAACGAACGCCTCTGTTAACGAAATTTCGGTTAACGAATTACCTTCCATAAGAATCTTCATTTCGGTTAACAAACAAACATTCGGTTAACGAAATTCTTACGAAAATGTTTCGACATGCTTTGGCAACTCTGGGGATACTGAGAGAAGTTACAGAAGAACAAGGTTATATATAAGGAGCACAGAACCGAAGCAAGGCAAATGCTGATATGCCCGAAAACAATACACATGATGTCTTTCAGTAGTATCAATTAAATCTGCACTAACAATGCTACAATCTGTCACTTGAATCACTTCAATATCTTCACTGGTCCCAGTTATGGTAATTTGAGGTTTGCAAACTTTAACTGCATTTTCTCTTGTTTTTAATTTACGGCACTTATCCTACTTCGGTTCTGTGCTCCTTATATATACTGTATAGCTACAGGTGACCTCATAGAGTAAAACACAGTGTAACTTCACACTTGACTCTTGGTCAAGAAACTTTACCTGATGAGACAACCTGTTGTCCCAATGACTTCACTGGACTTACTCAATCTTAAAGCATTGATAAATAAATTTGTGCATTTTTCATTGATATTAACCTAAAAAAAAAGAATTAAAAATTTTTTTTCAACAATTTATCTTCTAATTAGTAAACTATCTCTACTAACCCCTTTACTATGAGGATGCTGCTTTTAATATTTTGTTTGGTAAACATCAGACAATTTTATTCAGCTAAGAGGGGGGGCCCTGTACATAAGGGTCCATAGTAAGACTATCTTGACTTCGAAGTTGAATCTAAGAAAAATGCAGATGGGCCAAATAAATAGACAAGATAAAAATCTTGCACAATAACCCTTAAATAAACCTCGATGTCAAAATTTTCCACAATTTGCTGATGACTAATTCCTTTGTGTGGTGAGTCTCCATCAGAGCCTGATCATCACCTGCCCTAACTTCCACCCCTCCCCTTCCCATAATCTGGCAGTAACCACTGTCATGTGAGGTCATAATTCCTATCACTTTACATCTACAGCCTCTCACTTAGCGGTTCCTTTGAAATGTTAACGACTAGACCCCAACAGATCAGAGGCAGGTGCTAATGTAGAGATAAACTACCTGCACCTGCCACAGGTCACTATTCCTGGTAAACAGATAACAAGCTGCCCATTTAAATGTTATACCACTCGCCAAGAATGTGTAAGAGTTGATATTTTACCTGACGTAATTTAGACCAGTGAGACTTATATTAAAAGGAAGGTTCAACACCCCACCCCCCAAGGTCTGCCACTGATAGTGCACCATCTTGGCAGACAGTTTAGAATGGCTTCAATTTTTTTTAATCATATACCCTGTACGGTATTCAATTGTTACCCCCAACATGTCAAATTACCCCAGCATGGGAAATTTACCCCTAATTGAGAACTCCTGGGCTAGACCATGTTAGTGTAATAATACTGAGTTATAACAGCCAATAGAGTACTTACAGGCATGGGAGAGACTTCAGTGCTTGTCTGATTTGGGATTGAAGGTGGCTCAAGTAGTCGAGCACACCGTTCTCAGGAGCCTCCTCCTCATCCACATCTGCTGTTTTGCCGCCATTTTCCTGAAGGCTGATGACATCCTCGAAGTACTGTTCTTGTGACACAGAGAGAGTATTACCACCTGGAACTTCACTATCCATAGAACTCATACTTGGAATGAAACCCTCATCCAATGAAGAGAAAAATCCACAAAATAACAGAAAAAATCTGCTGCCCAAAGGCAAGGGCATAAGTTCTTGTGAGAGACTGGCAGCAGTCAGTGCACTGATTGGCTATTGGAGTCACAAGGGTCCCAGACACATTGGCTGTGACACCACCACCCCATGGGTACACTTTGTCGTTCTATTCTGCCACATCAGTGGAGCTTCTTGCAGTGAGGGGGGGAGAAACAAACAGAATTTATGGCAGGCAGGAGAGTCCATTCAATAAACTGTCCTATATAAATTGATTAAAAAAGGGGAGGGGTATAAACAAACTGAATTTATGGGAGGAAGGAGAGTCCGTTCAATAAACTGTCCCAAATACATTGATTAAAAAAAGGGGGGGGGGGGTGATGATGAGTTTGTTACTCCTATTCTAGACTTAATTTACTCTCATAATGTTTACATAATACAATATGAAATAATGTAGATGACAGTAATGTCTGAAATAGATGTACATACTGTACTAAAAATAGATACAGTAACCCCTGTACTGTACTAATTACACTACTAAAAGTGAGCAATATACAGTAAGTATATCATAATCTTACTTTTTTAAATGAGAGAGCAAACAGCCTAATATATAATAATCACTTGCTACTGGGGTGTTTTATTCATAGTTTAAAGACTGTTTCTCAAGTAACAACTCGTACACCTTTTTCTATTGCTACTACAACATTAAAGTCAAATATTAAAATACTTACTATACAGTACAATACTTACCTTTTATTGCTGAATTATTTCATTGATATTGCTGGTGTGTAGGAACACATTGTCTTCACTCATATCGGAAGTTGTAGAAAAATTCTCAAAACCTTAAATTTATATTTCAATTTGGCAACTTGGATTTTTTACCTACCCAATTTTCAACTTGGATTACAGGTATCCCTTGCTATATGAACATTCAAAAAATTATTATTCACTTATAAACTTCCCATGCTTATACGACTTTGAGTTTCAGTAGATTCAGATTGTACCCTCCGGAGTCAACTGAGGCGGCCATCTTGAGGAGAGATCAGCAGAGATGTATTCTCGCTCACTGATCATACCCCGCTCCCTCCTGCATCTCCAACAAGCCCATATTTTTCCTTTTGCTGTTTGTTGTGTGCATTGAAAAAAATACGAAAGGCTGAAGGTAATAAAGCATCACAAATGTGGTGATGACCCTACAATGATTGGGAAAGCTCTTGGTCTGGCTGCTTCTACTGTCGCTACAATTTATAAGCATGCTGGCAAGATCAAGCAAGAAGTTGAAAACGTTATGTGTATAAGAGTAAGCAGCCTAACACGCAGTCGTGACTCTGTGATGGACAACTTGAAGCGTCTTCTCCACCTGTGGAAAGAAGACAAGAATTCATGTGGTGCCCCCCTATCCAGCCTCATCATCAAGGAGAAGACTGTCATTCTGGACAACCTTCCCAATCTCGCTGATTAAAACCCTTACTCAGCCCACCCCTCCTCACCAAAGTTACACAATATTTTATTTATGTTGTTCATGTGTTAAATAGTAAATTACCATCAGTTAGGTAGGTTTTTGCTGTTGTTTGTGAACCGATTTCATGTTTTTTGGGGTATTTTTGTCATTGAGGAACCAAACCGTATTTTTCCCATATGTTCTATTTGCTATACAGAATTTACTTAATGAGAGTTTTGTTTTTTTGAGAACCTAACCCATTCGTATATTGAGGGATACCCGTACTGATTTAAGAAGATTTCACTTGGTAATCTTGACTGAACAGCACACAGCTTGATTAAACACAGGAAGAGAAAGTTTAAAAAAATACTAACATCAACAAATATGAAGTACTCCAGTACACAATATTAAGATCAACTTACTGCACAATGGAAAAACTCTCATTTGTTTCTAAAATTAGAGCAATTATCAGAGCTACATATAGCCTTATAAAATTGATTAACAATTGGATAATAGCCTCAGCACTAATAGTAACTGCAGCCCACGATCAACTGCTTCTGTTTAATGCAGAAACAAGTACTTCAATGGTGAAAGAACATCTGTGATATTAGACACAGAAAATTCAGAAATTTGATATTTCAAAGTACAGTACAGACTTACATGAATAAGAATAGAGAGACTTACAACTTGTCTGATACTACAGGGGGCGAATACTCAAAACATCTCGTAAGTTACACATTCGGCGATATCGTAAGATGCAGGATATTTTGTTTTGAGTATCACTACAAAGGGGACTTACAACCCCAAGGGTTGATACACAGTCAGCTGGGAGATACAGTATCGTAAATCTTTTTGAGTATTCAGCCCAAAGTTCACAAAATTGGAAGGAGAGAGACATAACTTCTTTGGTAATACAGCAGTACAGTACAAGATTAGAGATAAAATCTTGTCTGATAGTGTACTATTGTACATATTTACAAGATTGGGGAAAAAGACACACACATAACTTACAATAAATACTGGATCCTTCATAGAAAACTGAGCATGAAAAAGTTTTATGATTAATAATGCAGTTTTTAATAAAGGAAGACACATTAATGTGTAACATTGCTGCATATAAATGATGTAGAAGTATGACTTAAGTTCCTTAAAATTATTAAAATACCATCTATCCATTTACTATGTACACTCACACCAAAAAGTATCGGTGCAAGGTGTGATCGACGACTTCCGAAAGGATACGTATACACTGTGATATGTCGGGAAGGTTGGTAAGTGTATCCTCATAACCCCCTCTCCCCACTAGGTGTTGCCATATGGCTGACAATCAGTGTTTGTTTCCTCTTTTCGGATTGTTGCTTTGTGTCGACTGAATGATGAGCGAGGGTTCGGTCTCGGTGAACGTGGGTATAAAACAGAGGCAATATGAAGCAGTAGAGATCTACACATGCCAGACGACATGGAAACCTCAGAGGGAACACTAGGAGCTATTATTGCCCTTCATAACGAAGGGTTTGGCGTCACAGATTAGCCAGCAGGTTGGTGTCCACAAGAACACCGCTGCATGATGGATTTGGCGATACCTCCAAACTGGTGCTACAGACGACAGGTCTCAGAGCGGCCGTCCAGGTTGAGTGGTTTATTTGGTAGCATAAATTGATGTGGCAATATTCACAAGTATCACAAATAATTTTAACAGGGAGCTACTCATATTTCATACTGTCTATTTATCACTTCCTGACTTTATTTATAACAGTTTGTTTAACTTGAACAGGGCTGCCAACATACGGCTGGAACAACTCGCCTTTCCCAATACCTATCGTCACTGGTCTCAAATTGTTCACACTACAGTATGCACCGATACTTTTTGTTGCGAGTGTACATAAAACATAAATAGATAATCTCTATACTGTAATCAGCATGTCAATAAAAAGCTGAAGACCTTCAGTGCCAACCATAATTGCACTATTTTTGCATGCAATATTTATCACAGACAATTGTGACTCCTTACACAGACTACTGAAAAACAAAGACAACTTAACATGAAGCTGAAGCATGTTAAAAGATTACCGGGTATCTCGTACAAAAGACTGAGTATGTAAGTACTGCATCATATGGGAAATTTTGTGTGCAATAAATTCTCACACATAATACAAGGATACAATCCATGCCCCTTAACAACCAGATCACAAAGGAATAAGCAGTGAGGATGAAAATTTATAAAGCACTGTAATAGTCAACTGAATATGCTTGCTGGAATTTCTCATCACATTACTTTTTTTACAGTTGGCAACACACCAATTTATTTAGGTCATGCAAAATTTAGACAAATGTGAAGACATCAAATGGGTACAAGTATCATGTATAATACTGTACTGTAATCTAAATATTTTCACAGCTTAAACCAACAGGTCAGAGATTTGCACTTTAAAGTATGCCAATGACACTAAAAAGTAATTTTGAACACACTGTAACAATGATGATCTACCCCGTAAACTGATCAAAGCTGGGTTTATTGAGGGCTAGTCACTGACACAGTACGAAAGCAAGCTGGCACGGGAGAAAAATATTCCGTGTAAGTCAGTAAGTCAAGAACGTCATCTACCATAGAAAATTGCTTTTCAGAGTTTAACAAAGTCCAGTAATGGGAATTGTAGTTACCATATATATTAAAAACTAAATACTGTACCTGTATCTGAAGGATAAATAAAAGCCTCATATTTGTTTTAAAGCACCATGCATTGCAAAGCAGAGCAGTATGCCAAGGAAATGACAAGAGACTTTACACAATTGAAAAGATATGTGTGTGTATGAAGGTGGATGGGAGAAATGAATGCAAGGCTCACTGATACATTAACTAAAGGTTGTGTTCACAGCATCTATCGTGAGATGATACTGTACAAATACCAACCAACCTTTTGTACTGTAATTAGATACATTGATAAAAATGAAAATTTATGGTATGGTATTTACAAACTTTACTACTTATAAACATTAGAGTTAGGAACCTGACAAATGAGACTGCAAGAGAATGTGCAGCAAGGAGAGCTGCCATCAGATAACCATGGCTAAACCATGCAAACATGGAAAATGGCCATTAAAAGATGACGATGAATTTTAGATTTAAAAATACCATTGCTCTAACTTTTTACTTGTAAACACTGGAACAAGTGTGATGTGTATAAACTTTTAATATTGTTCAGTATTGAATGGCATTCTGAAAATTACTAACAATATCAAATACCTATTCTGCAGAATCTTTAAAATACCATACTGTACAGTAGTACCCCGCTTAACGCGGTCAATAAAACCCACAGGGTACCGTGTTAAGTGAAAACCGCGCTAAGTGAACAACAGAACATATGGGATTAATTCCAATAGAAACTGGCCCATCCCCAAACTCCACTTTTTCCGACACGATACCTATGTTCTAGTAAAAATAACATCTTAATTTTATGATGGTACATGCACACAATTAATACTTAAGAGAAATAGAGAAATACAGTCGCCAAGTTAATGTCCATTCAAATAATGGACTCAACTCCCTCCCCCTCTTCTCACACAACACTGCTGGCTCTTCCCTCTCTGAGAAATTTTTGGGGGAAAACCGCTAAATTTTAATAAATAATACCTCAAACATTCCTTGTAAGACCAGGAATATTTTGAATATAAATGTCATATATTTTGCACAAAAGATAACATATTTACTCAGAGTAAACATTATATCTAAAATTTGTATGTCTAATACAAAATCTATGATGTTTATATTCAAATTGATCACCAAATTGTAAGAATTCCAGCAATGTAAATTATATTCTGGCCGGGTAATTTGAATGAATTTTATGAGCTAAAACAAATATCTTCAGTTAATAAAAAAAAAATATTTTTCACACATGCCAGGTGGTCGGTCGCCGGTCCCTCCCTCCCCCCCACCAACCGTATTTAAGTCGAAACACTGTATTTAAAGAACAATGGTTAAAATCCAACTATATCATAGCCTAAGTCCTTATATAAATTTAAAATCACTTAATTTAAGAGAAGAAATAAAATAACAAAATACAGTAAATGAAAGTCATCTGGTAAAGGTAGTAGGTACAGTAGTAGGAAGCTGTCAAACATGGAAGTACTACTGCCTGGGAAGATATTGTAAGCATAATGTGTTGTCTAATGTGCCTGGCTGGGTTAATCCCCCCTAAAAAGTAAATTTAAAGTTTAACTTAATGGGACCTCGTTCGTATCCGCGGATGTTCATAAGTTGGATGTAGAGTCTCGTTCAAGATTCAAGGAACACTACTGGAGACAACTGGCAACTCAAGGCCATTTGTTTACTATAGTATGTAGTAAAAATTATGAATAAATGTAAAAGTGATCTGTGATTGGTTACTTAGTTCCCCGTTACTTAATTTAATGGTTGGGCTTTGTCGTTTTGTATTATATTATACAGTACTACGTACTATAGTAAACAAACGGTCTTGAGTTGCCAGCTGCCCTCAGCAGTGTTCAAAGAATCTTGAACGAGACTGTATGTAACCCTGGGACCACCCGTATATTTATCAGCATAGTTACAGTATTCTGGCAAAATGGATCACATTACCATCTGCGATTAACTGTGAATTACCTATAAGCCTCAATCAAGAATTTATCCTGGAAATACCATTTTATAACCAAGTCTAATCTACTGATTCTAACTCTGGTTTGAGCCCTCAACACTGGCAGCAGGTAACAATATAAAAATACAGGTGTACCAATCTTCTGTCAAAACTATCACCTTTAAAAAGGATGAAGAGTAGCAAGTTTCCATTAAAAGCTAAAAGATAAGCAAGTCTTGGTGTTGCAACAACATACTGTACTGTGTATATGCAGACCTTTCCTTATCTGTCCAATGCCATTTTCAGTCCAACTAAACTCGATAAATCCTTTATTCTGACTAGACTATAACATTCAATTTATATGACCACCCCTTGATTTTGACCTGCTATTGGTCCTAGGAGACCATTGTACTGTATCTAAAATCCAGCTGGAAAAGGTAACAGCAGAGTAAAATTCCAATGTACTGAGCACCGATGATGAGTGCCATTTTCCCTCAATTATAGTGATCCCATATATAATTAGAATCTTTCTATTGATAATTTTTAAATTTGGCACCTGATTGGTCCCTCCATACATCCCTCCTTCCACCATTAGCAATTTTTGTCATCATGGAGGAAGGTGGGTAGTCTTTGATAATACCTCAGGGAGTATCAACCCTGCCTTGCCAGCTGTTCCCATGCTGTGGGTTGGCGCTAGGTAGGGCATTCAGCTGTAAAACTTTGCTTCAACATGCTTGATGGCAACCAGGTCACCAGAGCTGTGCCTATCCCCTGGTCTCTGGGCTGGCACACTGGGTTTGCAGTGGGGACATCCAATTATGGTTTAACCAAACATCTACCATCAGGTAATCATGGCTAACCAATGCAAGCATGGAAATTGGTGGCTGTAAAACATTTATGATGATGATGATGATGATGATGATGATGATGATGGAAATATCCGACAATTTCAGTGACGCAAGGGAATATAGACTCCTTTGCCGTAGTAGTGTTGCCTTCACACCCACAAAAATAAATGAAATACAGTCGACCCTCGTTAATTCGGACCCCTTTAATCCGGATTTCGGATAATTCGGACAAAATCTGAATGAACTTTTTTTTTCTTTTTTTTTTAGGAATATTACCTACGCAGACCTTAAGCTAAAATGCTGGTCCACCCACTGCTGGGATAAAACACCAGCATCTTTTTAGTTAAATGTAACATCTCCACCACTAGTGTGGGGGGGAGGGATGCAACTTTTAGCTTCAGACATGAAAAATATTTACCATTTACTGCCAGTAAACAATTTTAACATAAAATATGTACCAATTAGTAATGAAAAGTTGTGCAGTACCTTCAGCAAATGAAGCTCACCAACTTACAATAGGCTAAATTCGGTCCGACTAATTACCCAAATGTAGCCAAATATAGCCGCAATGAAGTCAAATAATGGTCCTACATGAATAAATCGGACTGCTAATCACTTCTCGACTAGTATTTGGTGTCAGAAAGTCACAAAAAATTGGAAAACTTACTTTAATCTGAGTAAATACATCGCGTGCATGTACCGACGGAGCGAGGAATTACCCAAATGTACCCAAATGTAGCCGCAATGAAGTCAAATGATGGTCGTACAAGCGTAATTCGGGCTGTGAATCACTTCTCGATTATTATTTGGTGTCATAAAGTCAAAAAAATTGGTAAACTTAATTTAATCTGAGTTGTGTTGTGTTAGGTTAGATTAGGTTAGGTTAGGTACATGCACTTGATCTATTAACTCAGATTAAATTAAGTTCACCAATTTTTTGTGACTTTGTGACACCAAATACTAGTCGAGAAGTGATTGGCAGTCCGATTTATTCATCTAGGACCATTATTTGACTTCATTCCGGCTATATTTGGGTACATTTGGGTAATTAGTCGGACCCGGCTAAATTACCTTACAACGTGTTTTCAGTAGTCTATGTTGAAGTTCTTAGCATAGGCTAACTTATCATATCATATACGGTATCACAGTACTCATTGATCTACAAAAAATACCGGTAATAAAAACCTTTTCTATTTTTCACACTTAATATAATACCCGGTAATCTACTTCAACCTCCTATTGTTTACAACGACGCATCACGCACCACCAGCTGTTGAGTGTATCAGCTAGACGGTACACGTGTTTTTCGAATCGTTTTCAGTTAAAAAACTGTTACATCACACGTATATTTTACCCAAACTGCGCCTGAATGAATATGTTCTCGGAAATAAATAGTGGTTTTGCTGAAACGTGATGCATTTTAATGTAAAATAGGATAAAATACATGACGAAAACAAAAGATTTTACCTAACCTTCTGATGTTCAAGAGAAGTTACTCATTTTTTTTAATAGTTTTTGGTTAAAATACTGTTATATTACAATGGTATTCTATTCATACTGAGCTTGATATAATGCATTCACGGAAATGTAATATTTTTGCTGAAATTACATACGTATTACAGTGGAAAGTGCGATAAAATCAGGACGAAAACAATGACTTTCGCTTTCCTTCGTTCAAAAGATGTTACCGTAATCGCTTTTCGATTGGTTTTCAGTTAAAAAACCGTTGAATTACAATAATATTCTATCCTAATTGACTTGAATAAATACTACGATACCATATTTCTGAATATTTTTATTAAAATCCATCCAAATCATTTTCCTTGTCATCGTCTGCAGCACCAAACAGCTTCTCCCAGTCCTCTCCTTGAACAGGGCTAGAGGGTACGTGTTTTTCGAATCGTTTTCAGTTAAAAAACTGTTACATCACACGTATATTTTACCTAAACTGCGCCTGAATGAATATATTCTCGGAAATAAATACAGTAGAACCCCGCTTAACGCGGTCAATTGAACCCACAGGGTACCGTGTTAAGTGAAAACCGCGTTAAGTGAACAACAGAACATATGGGATTAATTCCAATAGAGACTGGCCCGACCCCCAAACTCCACTTTTTGACGACACACAACTATGTTGTAGTAAAAATTTTATCTTAACTTTATGATGGTATGCACAAACAAGTATATAGAAGAGGTTAGGTTAGGAAAAATAAAGGTTAAGTTAGGAAAAATAAAGGTTAGGTTAGGAAAACTAAAAGTTATGTTGAACACTTACGTTAGTAGAAGAGATGGGTCGGCATACGGGGATGGAGGCTGGTTCCGAGGCAGAGGGCAGATTACTGGCCCTCAGGTGAATCACCATCACCAGGGGAATCACCATCACTATCCGTTATAGTTGTCAGGGCCTCCCTGACAAATCCCTCAAAGTCACCTTCACCTTCACAGCCACTATCACTGGCTCTGGCTGGCTGTGGTGGGTTGCGGGCGAAGAACTCGGTAATGCTTTTTTGACGGCTAGTGTTAATGTTGTCTTGATACACCGTGATGTACGGCTCCATAGCCTGCACCAGCCGGGTATGGAAGACTTCATAGCGGTCATTGTCGCGGGAAAGGAAGGACTTCATTTTTTCTGCACACTCCATGGCACCCTTAATATCACTATGACTTAACTTGTGTTCTTCGGAGAATGACGCACCTTCTTCCTCTTCACTGACATGCTCATCTTCCAACATCTCGTCGGCAGTCACTTCAGGATCTCTGATCACCTCCAGGATGTCTTCGTTGGTGGTCTCGGAGAAGCCTTCAGCTGTAATATTGTGCGCAGCTTCTCTGGCAAGGTCCACTGCTACTGCAACAGTCTGAACCTCACCAATCACAGGTTGACTCCTCCTCTCAGCTGGTATGCCATGCAACACATGTCTCTATGCGTGACGAATCGTAGCAATAGACAGCTGACCCCATGCCTCCACCAAGAAGTCTACAGCTTGTTTGACGTTAAACTTCTTCCAAAACTGTTTGACGAGAACCTCTTGAGTCGCCACCTCTTGTTCCTTGTCCTCGTCGCTTTTACTCTCGCTGTCGGTGTCATCCAGCTTACGCAACTCATCCTTGGTGTTGGTAGAGTCGTTCAGGAGCTTGAACCTCTTTGCAGAGTACGCAGCTTTCACATTGCAGATCAACTCCTGGTCCATGGGCTGGATTAATGACGTAGTGTTGGGAGGAAGGAAGACCACCTTTACGTTGGGGTGATGATCCATAAGTAGGGGCGAGTGTCCAGGTGCGTTGTCAAGGAGCAACAAAATGTTGAATGGAACATTCTGTTGCTCGCAGAATTTCTTCACGTCAGGAACAAAACAGTCATCAAACCAGAAGAGGGACAGAGAAGAGGACATCCACGCCTTACGTGCGGTTAGCCAGTGGACATTAAGCTTGTTCATGTCCATATTCTTGTAGGCGTGCGGCTTGCGGGCTGTGTGAATCACCGATAACTTTGGTTTACAGGTACCGGAGGCATTGGTGGTAAAGAGGACGATGATGCGTTCCTTCTGCAACTTCCGACCCCTTACCTTGCTGGCAGACTGGACAACGAAGGTCTTGGAAGGTAGCTTTTTCCAGAAAAGACCAGATTCGTCCATGTTAAACACCTGGTTGTCAGTGTACTGTCCTTCCTCCATAACCTCACATAAGAACGGAGGAAAATCTCTAGCCGCCACACGGTCAGCACTCGCTTTCTCACCACCAATGTTGATGTTGGTGATCTTGTTCCTCTTCTTAAACCTATGCAGCCAACCAGAGGAAGCATTGAAGGGTTTGGGCTCTGCAATTCCCAGCTTACGTGACACTGCTGCGTACAGTTCACGTGCGTACTCCTGCACTGAGCGTGTGTCCACCGCCATGTTGCGTCGCGCCTGACGAATCAAATAATTCACCAGCAAATTTTCCACCTTTACCAGCACCCTGTTCTGGCAATACTTGATCATTGAAGAACCTGCAGACTTTGTGATTTTCATGTGTTCTTTAATCTTGGCTGAATCCTTCTTAATAGTGCGAATCGTAGATTCGTTGACGCCATGCCGGCGCGCGAGATCAACTTGACGTGTTCCTTTCTCCAAATCTTGAATGATCTGGTATTTCACTTCGTAGCTTAGGCCACGGCGTGTCTTCTTGGGCTTAGGGCGGCTGGGTCCAGGTAAGGAAAGGTTTCTCTCTGGTGGCGGTGGTGGTCCGGCAGAAGCCATTTCACAGAACAATGGATGCACGTATACACGGGGTGGCCTGGAGGGATGAAACTACCGCGGCAGCGTCCTCTTTCCTCCCTCCCCGGGTGGACACGTCATATTACTTTAAACCAATTACAGCTAGCAGCAGAGGGGGGTAGGGATGCATGGCCAATCACAGTCCGATATGTCATATGACGTCAGTGATAACGCAACAAAGACACACACTGCGCAACCTTACAGCGCGGCTTGCCCAGGCGGAGGGAGGCAGAGGCGGGAGGGGAGGGAGGGAGGAGGAGGAGGGGCGAGGCAGGCGGCAGCAGCGGGTGGCGCGAATCTAAAAATAGCGTCGAGCCGGACACACTGCGCGTACATAGGTAGATGAACCGCGTTAAGTGAAAGTTCGGTTCTGGCGAGGCACCGCCTATATGCGAAACCGCGTTAAGCGAGGTATTACTGTAGTAGTTTTGCTGAAACGTGATGTATTTCAATGTAAAATAGGATAAAATACATGACGAAAACAAAAGACTTTACCTAAGCTTTCGATGTTCTTGAGATGTTATTCGTTTTTTTACTAGTTTTCGGTTAAAATACTGTTATATTACGATGATATTCTATTCATACCGTGCTTGATATAATACATTCACGGAAATGTAATATTTTTGCTGAAATTACTTATGTATTACAGTGGAAAGTGGGATAAAATCGTGACGAAAACAATGACTTTGAAATATAATGCGATATTAACCCCTAAATCGGTTAATTCGGACAATCGGCTAAAACGGACCCCCCCCCCTATTAGTCCGAATTAACGAGGGTCGACTGTATTATGGAAATCAGAGTGATGGTGAGATTGAAGAATTGGTAGATTCACCTAGTAAATTCTGATATGATAGCTCATGTGAGTTTCAACAATAATGACACTGACGAACTAGTAATCAGCATAGAAAAAGTGCTTCCAGACCAGGGGAAGTGAGTTAGAAATGCTTCTCGATGTGTTGCACATACACCAGATAGGAGTGCATCACTAACACATGCATGGAGGTGTTTGTGGTGCAGGAGACTGGAGTACTGTAATGACCATCATTTAGACCTCAAAATCATCATGGGAAAAACAATGGTACATCATGCCCCATGACCATAAACCTGTTCTTTATGATTACTGAAAGAAATACAACTATCTGGGGTCACCTGTGTTTGGGAAGTACAGTGGGGTATGCTATAATGAACGGATCTTACTACGAATATTCCTATAACGAACGGTTTTACCTATAAAATTGAGAATACTACAACGAACATTATTAAGAAATTTTTTTTTTTTTTTTTTTACTAATTTATTGTTTTTTTATTACAAGCATTAAATGATACTCTTTATTTCAGGGGTTTAGATGCATATTTATGCACTTTTTTACAATTTTTACAATTTTATATTATATTTTTCAGTGTTAAGTGGTTGTATTTGGGGGCCTGGAACGGATTAATCCTATAACGAACGAATGCTATAACGAACAAGGTTCTAGAACCAATTAGATTCGTTATAGCATACCCCACTGTACTATACATGGGCAAGGACGAGTACTTGGGCGAATCCAGGAATATCAATGGGGGAGGGGGGGGAGTCAAGCAAGTTGTGGGTGGGGAACATTGCGAGCAAAGCGACCCCACCCAATTTTTTTTTAATCTGACCATAATCATGGGCATTTTGAGGCCATTTTGAAGCCAAGTGCACTTGATATTAAAATATATTCTGAGGTCAATAGTAATCCTGAGTACAATACTGCATTCAAGAAATAGTATTGGATTTTCTGATGAAAAAGGGGGGTCCAGACCCCCAGGAACACCCCCCCTGGTATTGACAGTGTTGTCACAACTCTAATCTACATTACTCATAAGCACAAACCCATCAAGTCACAGTCTCCATAATTATAAAATAAAAATAGTAAAAATATATACTGTATGCTTATACAGGTTGGACCTCACTAACCTGGGAAGCTTGGGACCAGACCAGTTCCGGATTAGTGAAAATTCAGAACCATCAAAGCCGAGGTTATAAACAGGCAAAATAATGCATAAAATGTACTATTACTGGTACCAATACAACTTACATCAGCATAAATATAGCCTAGGCTTACTGGACATCTTTATGACAAAGTGTTAGTGCTATGGCACAAGTTTACTGTACTGTGACACAGAAATAGCAAAGAGAAATTTGTATATTATAGGCTTACTGATACTTTAAAACTAAGAACAGCCAGATTCAAACACCGTCCCGAACCATCGAAGCTAACAGACTATAGGGTCCTGGATTAGCAGGGTCCTACCTGTACTCATCTTGAATCCTTATTTTATTTTATTTCTCATCATTATAAATGGTTTCTGTCTTATTGATATTTTTCATTTATGACTAATTGTATGCCATAAGTTGATCGTAAGAGAATATAATAATGTATCAATAATAAAAACAGGTCTAAAGCTGGAGAATACAGCAATACCCCAATGTCCCACCTGGTCACATATGCAGCATCTTTCCTGTGATTGTTTGTGGCTATCTTTAGGCATACGTAAGCATGATTATATCACTGTATTGAGCAAAACTTGTCCTATTCCTAGGAAAATTTTAAGATTTTACCCATTTTTTAAAACCACATCTTTTCCCTTCACAGCAAATTGTCTGTGTGAAAACCTCCCTGCCATTTAAGAGTAAGGAAGGTAGAGAAAACCAATATTAACTAATTTTATGACTAATATTACTTTCCTAAGCACCACACAATATTTCTCCACCCATTTTAAGAATTATCCTCAAGGAGACTCCTTTCAGGAAGGATTATCAAGCTGTAAGACCTCTGGGATTGTATGTTTTCATAAAACAGCCCAGTTTTGTGAGTCTGATTACCGGTACCATAAATATTAGTTTGGAAGCGTAAACTCTGAAAATTCCATGTCTAGATCTTTGGTAAAGAAGTGCCTAATGAAAGATAAGCAGATGCGAAAGTCATAGAGAATGATGAGATCTATCATCTGTGTTCCATGACAGGTGTCACATTCCTTGATAAGAATTCAAGACTCATCCAAATAAGAGAGGGCTCAACGAACCCAAAATTAGATCCCTTTCAACAGATATGAATCTTTGTAACTCATCTACCTGATGGAAGGGCTAATACACCAATGAAAACAATTTCATGAAACAATTTCCAGTTCTCCCTTGACTTCAGTATGTTCCTAAATGACTCCAGGAACCCAAGGTCCAATTCTAAGGATAAGATGACAGGCAACAATTTATAGGGTTTTTCAAAAAGAAGGCTCTAGATACAGTCTTGACTAACTTTGCAGTAAAACCTATTGTAAAAGACAAATGGTTATTCCAAAAATTTCATCAGGAAATTCATCACTAAAGAATTAAAAATTAGTACCTGTATCAGCTACACTTAACAAATTTTAAGTTTGGAAATATCTTCAACATGATTCATCTTGTTAACAAATGAATCCCAAAGAGATCCTACCAAAAAGCTGACATCAACACCAATGTAGAGACTGGCAGAAAATATCAACCTCCACTACTTTCAGACTCAAATTCTAAACACAAGAAAGAGTCATTAAATTTAAAGAAAAGAGGAAATATTATTCAGACCAACAGCCAAAGAAATATTCACTAAGAATAGAGTAAATCAACAAATACCCTATACACAAGTCATAAACACCCTTTAACAGGTTACATCAAATAATTGATTTTCTTTAAATCAACATACTATAGGTGTGGTGTACTGTACTGCACTTTAAATCAACTTTTTTTACTATAATATCCATAATATAATTTGTTTTGACCTCCCATCTCCAGAGAGCAATATAACTGGCTATGAAAACATTATTTTAGGCTAATACTGTACTAAGTGATATTACTCAAGAACACTACAGTGTAACTTCAGTTGTACCTGTGTTGTAAATTCCTTTTAAAACTTAACTGTTCTTGTACATAATATAAAAAAAAAAAATTTCATTCTAAATGAAATACAGTAATCAATTGTAATATATATATAAATATATATACACTTTTTATCGAATCACCTGGAGTCTACCAAAATGTCAGTTTTTTCTGCTATGTTCTTAAGATGTCTGCGTATTTGTGACTCTGAATTTATTGACGATGAATTGAAACACATTCGTTCCATTGCACAAAAACTCGGGTACCCTTCTGTATTTGTTGATCGTTGTTTTAAAAGGGCTAAAAAATCCTTTCATTCCTCTCAAACCAGGCAAATTCTTACACTTAAGAATATTTTGACTCTGCCCTATCGTAATGAATTTGTCCCGTTAGTTCGGTCCCTCAAGCTACTAAATATTAATGTTGTTTTCAAGTATGACTCAAACATTACCAATATGTTAATAAGAAATAGCCCAAGTTTGAATGTAAATGAAAGTGTTTATTGTATTCCATGTAGCAAATGTAATTGCAATTATGTAGGATAGACAGGAAAAACACTGCAGCTCAGAATCAAACAACATAAGTACAATATCAGAACAGCATCTGAAAGCAGTGCCCTGTTCGTTCATGTTAGGAATAATAATCATCCCATTGCTTGGGAAAAAAGCTTAGAAGTATTTAAATCATCTTGTGTCACAAAAAGACTTCTGGTTGAAGCTAGTTTGATTAAAGAATTAAAATCAATAAACCTTAGTGATGGTCAGTTCAAAACTGATAATATGTTACATAAATTTATTTGTCAGTGGCCCAAGGTTAAAAATGCTTTGAAAACCTTTGATCTAGATGTATGATAGTTATTTAGTGGGTCCCTTATTTTTGACCTGATCTGACTAGTCACGTCACCCCCTTCTCTTAAGCTCCTCTACGTGTGTGTTGGTGTGGGGATTAGTGGATGACAGCATTATGACCTGACCTCATGTTTTATAAGGTCACCCTGTATATTTAAGCCTCTCTCTGTCCATGTAATCCAGTTGCCTCTGAAGATTTCTTGAATAAAGACGAAAGCTAAGGTGCTCCATTGTTTCCCTTTTCCAGTGTGGTTTTATCTATCTATATATATATATATATATATATATATATATATATATATATATATATATATATATATATATATATATATATATATATATATATATATATATATATATATATATATATATATATATATATATATATATATATATATATATATATATATATATATATATATATATATATATATGTATATATATATATATATATATATATATATATATATATATATATATATATATATATATATATATATTACAATTGATTACTGTATTTCATTTAGAATGAAAGATTTTTTTTTTTTATATTATGTACAAGAACAGTTAAGTTTTAAAAGGAATTTACACACTGTATACACACAGTATAGTTTGGGTTTACGTGGATATTTTATACGCAAATGGCCATTATGCGGCACCTGTCCAGAAGCGCCAATTATTCTTTACGCGGTAAATGCCATCATATACGCGGCGGGACAAGGTGCTGGGCGCTGACATCAGACTTGCGCCGATGACGTCAAGGACAGTGATTGGGCCACGTATCCTTCCCATCCACGCACCCCCTCCGCCGCGCGCTGTGATTGGTCTATTTAACCTTGCTTGCCCTGCCACCAGGGCTGATGACCTTGGCCGCACCAGTCTCATTGTCCCCACGTATATTCACTCGTGCCCAGGAACCGGTTTTGTCTTTTTCTTTCTACACAATGGCTTCCGCTGGACCCCCACCACCCCTGAAAAGCCCTGAACTACCTGGCCCAAGCCGCCCCAAGCCCAAGAAGGTGCGACGCGCCTTAAGCTATGAGGTTAAGTACAAGATCGTTCAGGAGTTAGAAAAAGGCACGAGGCAAGTGGATCTGGCCAGACAATATGGAGTGAATGAATCGACAATCCGCACGGTCAAGAAGGATGCCGGCAAAATCAATGAACACATTAACATTACCAAGTCTGTAGGTGCCTCACTGGTGAAATATTACCACAATATGGTGCTGCTGAAGACTGAGAGTTGTTTGGAAAGCTACATTATTTGTGAATCAAGAAGGAACATGGCGGTCGACACTTGGGCACTGCAGGACTACGCCCGATAACTCTATGCAGCAGTAGCAAGAAAAATGGGGGTTGCAGAGCCCAAGTCCTTCAGTGCTTCCGCTGGGTGGCTGCAAGGTTTTAAACGACACAACAAGATCACGAATATCCTCTGTGGTGGATAGAAATACAGGTGAGGGCCAATAATCTGCCCTCTGCCTCAGAACCAACACATCCCCGTGTGCCCAGCCATCTCTGCTACTAACGTAAGTGTTAAAAAACCCTAATATTATTGATATTTCTCTTATATATTAATTGTGTGTGCATACCATCATAAAATTAATTTGTTATTTTTACTACAATGTACGTATTGTGTCGGCGATAGCCAAAAAAAACGTAGTCTGACAGTCGGCCCAGTCTCTTTTTCAATTAATCCCATATGTTCTGTTATTTTATTTACGCGTTTCGCTTTATATGCAGACCTCCATGGGTTTAATTAACCACGTAAAACCAGACTATACTGTGTGTGTGTGTGTGTGTATGTGTATACAGTATAGTCTCCATTTACGCGGTCAATTGAACCCGTGGAAGTCCGAGTTAAACGAGAAACGCGTAAACGAAATAACAGAACATATGGGATTAATTGAAATAGAGATTGGGCCGACTCCCAAACTCCAATTTTTCCGACACAATACATACCTTGTAGTAAAAATAACATCATAATTTTATGATGGTACTGACACACACTACTGTACAGTACAAATATAAAGGTGTTTAACACTTACGTTAGTAGAAGAGATGGGTCGGCATACGGGGATGGCGGCTGGTTCCAGGTCAGAGGGCAGATTAGTGGCCCTCCGGTGAATCGCTATCACTATTCACAGAGGTTTGCAGGGCCTCCCTGACAAACCCCTCAAAGTCCATATCCTCACTATCACTGACTTGGGCTGGCTGTGGTTGTGGTGGGTTGCGGGCGAAGAAGTCCGTAATACTGAGTTGACGACTAGCATTGATGTTGTTGTGATATATCTGGACATACGGCTCCATAATTTTCGATAGAAGGTTATTAGACACTTCATACCAGTGCTTGACTGTGTCTTTGTCAAAGATGGGCTTGATTTTCTCCCCCAACTCGATGACTTCCACCACATAACCATGGCTTGGTCCAGGTAGTTCAAGGTTTCTCGGGTGGCAGGACACGTCATGTTACATTAGACCAATCACAGCTAGCGGCGGAGGAAGGTAAGGATGCGTGGCCCAATCACAGTCCGATACATCATATGACGTCAGCGATAACGTAAGGGCAACCTAATGCACACCCTCCCCGCTCTGCTTCCTGCGTAAATGATGGAATGAACCACGTAACTTAAAATTGTCATTCTGGCAAGGTTTTGTGTAAATGACCAAACGCGTAAACAAAATCCGCTTAAATCGAGACTGGTGTGTGTATATATATATATATATATATATATATATATATATATATATATATATATATATATATATATATATATATATATATATATATATATATATATATATATATATATATATATATATTTTCCACAGTGGGGTAATGCTATAACGAATCTAATTGGTTCTAGAACCTTGTTCGTTATAGCATTCGTTCGTTATAGGATTAATCCGTTCCAGGCCCCCAAATACAACCACTTAACACTGAAAAATATAATATAAAATTGTAAAAATTGTAAAAAAGTGCATAAATATGCATCTAATCCCCTGAAATAAAGAATATCATTAATACTTGTAATAAAAAAACAATAAATTAGTAAAAAAAAAAAAAAAAAAAATTTTTAAATAATGTTCGTTGTAGGAGTTTCGTTCATTATAGCATTCTCAATTTTATAGGTAAAACCGTTCGTTATAGGAATATTCGTTGTAGGATCCGTTCGTTATAGCATACCCCACTGTGTGTGTGTGTGTGTGTGTGTATATATATAAATGTGTATATATATATATATATATATATATATATATATATATATATATATATATATATATATATATATATATATATATATATATATATACACACACACACACACACACACACACACACACACACACACACACACCGTAAACCCTTGCTATTCGTGGGGTTTAGGTTCCAAGGAATGGCACGAATAGGCAAAACCACAAATCGCAACTTATACTACCATAGTACAATACTGTATGATAAATTTAAGTTAATCATTCTATTTACATTCATATATGGTCGCCTGATGCTGCCTCCCTGGTCAGCTTCACATTATAAAGTGAGATTCTTATCTTAAAATTCTCGAACCACCCTTTACTGGTTCTAAAAGTTTGTTCAATAGCAGCACTAGCCCCTTCACAACCTGTTGATTCGTGAACATAGGCAAAGACTCTTCGCTTTCTCATGGATCATGTTGTTGGTGATTGGCACATTTTTGCAGTGTTGGTCCTCAATCTAACTGTTCAATATGTTTTTATCACGAACAGTATGTGCCACTTTAGCACTTGTCCTTTCTTCTTAATGTACCGCACCATGGATTTGTTCACATCGAACAACCGGCCAACTGCAGCAGTGCTCATTCCTTCCTTTAACTTATCTAATAATTAATCTTTCTTGGTAAGGGTCATCATTGACTTTTGCCTTTTATGTTTCACTGCACTAACATCAATAGCCCTAGGCAGTCTTTTAGGGGCCACTTCACACCAAAAACACTGAAGTTTTGAGCACAATACGAGAGATGCTGTAGCGCGGCCAATGGTTTGGCACAAATAAGGGAAAGGAGATGCGTGGGGGTGAATTGCAGTGCTCCCGCAGATGCTCGTGAGCTAGCCACCATCTGCTTCCCAAGAATTGTTGAAATCACGAATGGTAAACCATTGAAAATAATATATATATATATATATATATATATATATATATATATATATATATATATATATATATGCACGCTGCAGTAATCCACATCTCAGGGTGAGCATACACTTAAAGTTTTGGAACTTGCTGTGTTTTCCTTGTATATCAGCATATACATAAATCACGCTGCTGACCCACAGTGATTTACTTATATATATATATATATATATATATATATATATATATATATATATATATATATATATATATATATATATATATATATATATATATATATATATATATATATATATATATATATATATATATATATACATATATATATATAAATATATATAAATATATATACACAGTATATATTTTACATAAAACAACTACTGAATACAAACACTATATGACTGTGTTACAATTAAGTACACTTACTATGATGTATTTGAACATATGGAATGAGGCAGAATATGTGGAATACAGCTAATGTTACAGGTATTTGGCTATGTGTATTACTAATATAATACAACAGACTAATATCTTCTTTTGTACTTGTACCCAAATAGTAAGCTATATTTTTTTTCAAATTACAAGAATATTCATTTATCATAATAAAATAATTCCACAGAAATATCTTAACAAACTTCAGTAAAGCAGCTAATGTAGCATGGCTCTGATAATTTGGCTAAATAAATCCACAAAACTGGGAGGAGAAAAAAAATCTGTCAGTAGGATTTCCATGGAAAAAAGTGCAATAAATTCAGCATTAACTAACAGAGAAAATCTACAAGATAATCAGATGTTTTAATAAGGTGCTCTCTAACTTGTCTGATTGTCAGTACTGTACTGTATATTATACGACCATTTGTTGAAAGCACATAAAATATACAGTACAGTACTGTAATTTCCAGTGCTAACAAAATGGCATGAATACAGTGGTCAAGTATGTTGGAAGCTTAACTCAATACAGGGAGAACTAAACTCTTCATACTTGGCTTGTATATGAAGCATGACAACCTCTAGAGCTGCTATATTTTGGGAGTCAAAAGGTCAAAGGTCAAGGTACAAAATTTTAAAAACGTCCCACCCAGTGTGAGTTGGCATCTTGTTTGAGTATAATTTAGTTTCAGCAATGATAATGGCTTGAATAAAACCATCATTCAGAAATTTACAGAAGCTAGGTACTCATTGATTACTATCACTTGGAAGTAATTTTGGAATGTGTTTTGATTACTCAAATCACTTTTGGCATTATTGTTGTGTGTAAAGGATAGATGTTTGCATTCTACCTCTACATTCATCACAACATAAGATTTGAAATGCAGACTTTAGTAACCTTTAGTTTACTGTAAACTTTGACAGACATATGTCTATTATATAACCTAATCAGTTATGAAACTACATAAACAACTTATAATCACTGGTATGATGAATTTTTTTTATTCTAATGAATATACTGCCCTGCTGTCATTATAAACTTCACTTTTAACTTGAAAATTCCAGAAGACTGAAATCTGTTGATTTGTGAACATTACTATGCAACTCTTGACAGTATTATATTACCTACACTGTACAGTATTACCCCAAATCTTCGGTGAGACACCGATGTCTACGACATATACAGTACAGCTTTGGTTTTCGTAATGATTTTTGAATACCAACGTGTGGTTTTGAACAGCCTGGTCATGCACTTGGTGAAGGCAACAGGTTTAAAGAAGGTTCTGAATACAGTCGATTGTGAGCATAGAAACTAATTATGATGCACTCAAGAAGACATATGGTTCTATTTCAGTTTTTGCATGTTTTATCATACTGCATACTGTATTACCATATGATAAAGCGATGAATGTAGTGAACTTTAAATGACAGCCTTTTCTTTATACAGTGTACTGTATTATACAAAGTTGTACCATTTAAAACTTTTAGAGTCCAGGATTTTTTATTTTATTTTTTTTACTGTCCTCAGTGGCCTTTTTTTTCCAAAGTGCACTTCTTGTCAAAATAGTTTCACAGTACTTGGATACGAGTTCGTGTATTACAGTGGGAGACCTGATATATCTTACTGTTAACAACAACCTACACAACATGCAAACATCAGACAAGATGCAAATACGTGTCCCACTATGATTAGTGCATTATTACCAAACAACTGGAATAATGATGATAATAATAACACTTAAAAAGTTAATTTACAGTGTTCAATTAGAAGAAACCAACTGCAACAATCAATTATAGGAATTAATACAGAAATTTGCATTCTAAAGATACTTATCAAAATTATAAGTGAAAATGGGACACTGCTAACACTGCCTCTCAGAAGTTACTGGCATGTGAAAGTAGGACCTCAATTTTCAACTTTGCATTCAAAGGAATTACAATTTTTAATTTAATATTTCAAAGTACTGTACTGTACTGTACTGTATTGTACTCAAGAAAAAATATAGAAAATACAAATAATCTTTTCTCAAATTCAAAGCAAAATGAAGGGGAACACTAAATGCAATTGATGGCGACAGGATATTTTTCTACCTAATATCCTGAACAAAACTCTTGCTTTAACAAATACATATGTACCACATAGCTGTCTTTTGTAGCCAAGGAGAAATATTAGGTCATTAAATGACCCTCTCATTACTTTCTTATGGTAAGATAGAACATAATAATGGTCTAAATATACACTCGAACTTCATAATATTAAGCCTAACAAGTTACCTGTTATCCTTAATTATAAAGGAAATTGTAAGAAAAAAACAAGAATGAGAATTATACAAGCAAATTTCTAACTTGTATAACTCCACTGACAAACTTTAATACTCAGTAATGACTACTGGTATTTGGAACTGGTGGATGCTTTAAGTTTTCTACCCTGTGTTCTTAACACAGTTTAGGCCAATCAACACAAAACAAGAGCATACAAGAAGAACACTGGGTGAACACAAAACAGAAAGTAACATTAATAAAAAAAAAATTATATATCACCGGAGCTCACTTTCACATAATCTGAGGTGATAAAAGAGCTTTGGACCTATTGTTTCTCAAGTAAAGAAAAATACTGTGCTTCCTATCTCTTATTAAGAATAGTAATGCACATTTCTGTCAATCACCATTAATCTTCAAGCAGCAAGTGACTAACTGTCAATGACAACAGCTATCATATGATAAACAAGCATAAAAAATTCCCCTTCCTTACTGAGAAACGAAACGCACTTTTCATTTCATTTCTCCTCTGCCTATAAACCTCAGCAATACCAGGTTAATCTTTAACTACAGTTCTCTATAGCCCACTAGTAAGACTTCTAGTGTGAGAATACTTTGTACTCTACTTTTCAGTCAAAACTACACCATGGAAATGACAACACAACCATAAAAAAGAGGTACTTGGCCAATTAATCCATACATTGCAGGGTAGGAAACTACAGTAAATTGTATTTTGGCAGATATGAAATCTTCCACTACAAGAGTAAGAATCACTACCTTATGGCTTTATGTATTACCACAGTAGAAAAAACTACATCTCTGTAATGTATGGTACTGTACTTAACTAAAATTAAACCTTTGAAAAATTAAGCAGCTAAAAGAAGTGATACAAATAAATGCATAAGTGTAAATATGCAACACATCTATGTGACAAGAATACCCTTTGAGCAGTCCACATATCCTCAGACATACAATAAGTACCTACAACAGCGGATTGACTTTTTTATATTAAAACTTGCTGATAATTATTCCTGGTTGCTATCTCTAGTAACTCATATCTAGTTGTAATTGTCTTCAACTTTTTTTCTGTATTAATGATACAGGCTGAAGACCTTACAGAGTTTATTTCAATAACTGTGAGCAAAGGGATTAAAGGAATTTTATGTTAAAGCATGTCTGCAAGAATCATCACTAAGATTAAAGTATAATGCTACACAAATGGTATTACAACATTCTGCATTATACCCATTGAACTTAATTCCTCCTACAGAACTTGGCATTACATATATACAAAGATATGAACTTAAAATGCAACCAAAGAGGTCCTTTGTTGTCCCATAATTCCTACTGGGAGAACAAACCATAAAATTTCATCTGTTTCTGAGGACATGAGAAAATTCATTGAAGAGTCTCCTTTGGATTTGAATTAATTTTATCCCATTGGGATTACTGAGCTTTATCCCACTGGGATTACTGACACACTATAATGACTGACAAGTTTAAATGAACCATCTTATAGCTAACCTAACCTATAGAACAGGTTTACATTCTGAACCAGTGAAATATTCACAAAGGATTTCTTCATCTTACTTACAAAAAAAAAAAATATGTACTGGTATGATAACCTGGAAGGTTTCAATCCAATATGGATTACATATAAAATAATAAATACTAAAACTTAAAAGGATTTGTTTGTGAGCTTCTCATTCCTGTGGAATGGACTAAAAATTTTGAGTTAATGCTATATCTCTGAAAACAAAACAGCAAGACATAGGTGACTAATACATGATATATCCTTACTATAAGGAGACTCCTGCATTGTACACCTTTGAGAATACTTTTTAATATCTTTATGAACCAGTCATAAACAACTTCTCCCTATTTTGAAGAATAAATAAACCATGACTCTTACATTATCTGTGAGGCTTCTCCATAGTGAAGTGTTTAGCATGAGAGACTGAGATTATGTTGACTGTGTTACTTTTGACCTTGGTCTCAGACCTCATCAAGTTTACACACATCACATGAAAATATATTCACCAAAACTTTACAATAAAGGACTCGAAAACAACTGGCTGCATGTGTGTTTTTAATGTCACACCATCAACACTTACATATGAACTAAATATAGAGTACTGTACTGTATACATTTCTGGATAAAGATATCAAGACAAACAGTCAGTTCAAATATAATGTATTATAAGAATATGATGCCAGCAGTACAGGCACACTTTTACACACTGCAAGGTCATTCTGTACCGAGATAAATTTGCAGTACAAGGAGAAAAGCTGTTTATCATAAGTAACTTGTAATAAACTGAAGTTCTAAATGGCTGATAAAACTAAAGACTTAAAAACATCTAAACAGCTAAGTAATTAATATCATCAAAATTACAAACAAAAGATCCACTTAGCAAGCAGCATAATCTCATGCTAATACAATATGTACTGTATTTTTCTGACCTAGACAATTAGTTAATACAGTTGGTGCTTGTATAAACTGGAATAAACTGCTTCTGGAAAACAACCTAATCCTAGTTGCATCACATGAATGCAAATTACATATAAATTCCAACTACAGAAGTTTTCTTGCCCACTAGAACAACACAGCAGCAGCAGCCAGTTGTAATTAGGACACCACAACAATTCATAATGAATTATGACATCAACAGAACAGCAACAGCAGCATAAAATGAGTCAAACAGACTGTGTATTGACCTTCAACATGTCAAGATTACCTAACTCATAGTTTTGAAATATGAGCTATGTATTGAACATCTTCATGAATAAAATTAGCACTTGTTTCTATTTGCTGGAATTACTGAACATGATTATCTTTAAAATCTTCTACATGAGGCTAACCCTTCAAGGAAGAGAAGGTACTACAGGTAGAGCAAAAAGGCATCAAACATCTGAGAAATGTAAAAGAAAAATAAATCTAATTCTTCCAGCAACAATGGTGTCCAGTTTGGCATGATTCATAGCCAATTGATCTGCAAATCATATCAGATACTGTATAGACAACTTGAAGAAATGTATCATCTGCAGGGCAATATCAGCTATGTAATCATCAACAGCCTAGGCACCTAAACACACCCATTATAGTGGGTTAGTGAATACAGTGATGATGCATAATAACAAGTGCTTTCAGTGTCTTTTTATTTGTTGTTCATTGTTGATTATGTGCCATGATCACTCCCATACCTGGTTCACTTTCCATACACACATAAAGGCATCTCTAAGGAAATATCAACCATAAGGAGATCATAACAATAACCATTTTAATCATACTCTGATTATATAACATTTCAGATCTCATTGCACTATAATCTGGCTAAATAAAAAGAAGCAACAATGCTATCATCTTGCTTCCTTTCCATGGTACACCTATTTCAGTCAAACACTAACAGGTGGCAGCAGTGACAGCAGGCATCTTCTTCATTAAGCCAAGTGATGACATTCCGGGATTTTTTTCTTTTCTTTATGGAGGAGCCGTGGCATGACAGAGGCAGGGCAGAGTTACTATTGTACCTCTTGATTAATTTGGTGCATGATGTGAAGCTGGAGACTTCTATGACGAAAAAAGGTGTGACATCCACATTATCCCCTACTGTACATTTGTGTTTATAATATGAACCCAACACAAATTAAATCACTTTGTGCATGTATCGTGATTGTTCAAAACATTTGAAATCAAAAATATTTTCACAACTTTGTTGGAGTGCAAGTGCTTATTATTTAATAATGTATTAAACCTATATTTAATCATTTACTTAAATTATAATGTCCAACCATCACTGCTCTAATCTAACATAGGTAGCATCCATGTATAAGCTTTTCAATGAAACATCCACTGAGGTCTGATAACCTGACAATGTCATTGCACAGAAACCTTTCATTAAAAAGGGTACTATGCATAACAACAACACAAGATAAACTAAACTAAAGCTTAAAGTTACATAAGGAGTCCTATATTATATAGTGTACACTACAATACAAATCAAACCTCAGATTTTTTCAAAGTAATGTATGTTTCTTATAGACTGCAATTAATTAACATATTTCCTGGTATAAACAAACTTAAACAATGAACTCCGTGTATGGAGAGCCAATTGAAATACAATCAACACAAATTTTTTTTAAGATTTCAATACAGTATGTTATTTTGAAATTCAAATTACCACAAGTACTAATATCTAGAGTCAAAATAATGAAATCATTAAATATATTCTCAAAATATCATTTTAGCTCGTATGAATGACATATTTACCATTCTCCTGTTCATTTTCTGGTAGAATTTTGCAGCGATTTCTGCAACTCGAAATGTTATAATGCACTCACGAGAACCAGGCACATAGTCAACACTCTGAAAAAGAATTTTTCCCTATTTAGTTATAAAAACTTTTATTCTTTGATAGAACAAAACATTACTTAACTCTAAAATATACACCCAAAATCTCACATGACCACAATAAATATTCCTTTATATTCATCCTTAATTACAGGTTGACCCTTTCTTATCTGGCAAACTTTGAACCAGTGCCGTGCCAGATAATAAAAACTTCCATGAAATAGTAAGTTGATATATAATGCTACATTATCAAATGGTACACTTACTAAATTTTTTTTTCTCACCACTTCTCAGTCCAGTATTAGTACAGGAGGACCCAGAGAAAAGCTGTAGTATTTAGTAGGGTCATACAGTACACGAAGACCCTCGTTATCGCAAGGTATGTGTTTCTAAAAGTCATTGCAAATATCGGGACAATTTTCCCCATAAAAATTTATGTAACTAGAAGGGATGCATTCCCATCCGGCAGCTTTCACCACATATTTTTTATATATATATACTCCTCATTATCCGAGGTTATCAGGGACCAGGTGGCAGGGTCACATGTATACTGTAGTATCTGTACTGTACAGTAAGTCCTCGCTTTACGTCGGGGTTACGTTCCTGAAAACGCGACGTTATACGAAACAACGTTAAACGGATCAATTTTCCCCATAAGAAATAGATAAAATATGGGAGTTACGTTCCAGAGCCTCCCTTTGCCACATGAAATACATTATATATACAGAAAATCATTGTCATTTCTATAGAAAATAGTGCATGCATATACAACTACTAAGTTTGTATGGGTACTCACCAATGGGAGGAGGTGGTAGAGCGAGTGTGTGGCCGGTAGTGAAGTGGAGGAGGTGGATGGCGGGAGCGGAGGAGGAGGGTGGGAGTGGAGGAGGGCGGTGAGTCACTGAGACTCTGCGGCTGCCTCCTCCTCCTCCTCCTGCACTGACTGACGTTCCTCCGCCGCTGCTTGCTCCTCCTCCATTGATGTTTGCTCCTCTTCTGTTGTTGTTGTTTGCTCCTCCTCGGCTGTGTAGAATCTTTAAACTATGTTCTCTGTTTGGGTCATCATCTACAAAGATTTGCATACCTTGCTGGATCATGTTGAACGCTTCTGCCATCCTCTTGGTAGTTAGCGTTCGTTGAGATTCTTCTTCGTCGTCTTCGTCTTCAACGGGACTGTGTTCTGTTAATTGTTGCATATCCTCATTGGTGAGCGCTTCTGTATGGGATGCCAGGACGTCCTCAATATCCTGATTCCATCTCATCAAAGCCTGCCTGTCTAGCCAAACTGAGGATATCCCAATTCACTGCTGTGACTAAGTCCGTGAATCCCATAAAACTGTTGATGCACTCGGGCCACAATTTACCCTACACACCAGTCAGGCAACTTTCTGAAACCTCTTCCCATGCCTTGACAATGTTGTCAATTGCATGAAGAATGTTGAAGCCACTCCAATATTCTTGAATCGTAGGTTTATTATCATCGTCTGTAGCCTTGAGCAGCTGGGCCATGGTACGGAGTAAATAATATGCCTTGAATGCAGCGATGACGCCTTGGTCCATAGGCTGCATCAGTTCTGTCGTGTTGGGAGGCAGGAATACAACTTTTACACTGTCATGCAAGTCGTCAAGATTGGGAGGATGAGCTGGAGCACTGTCAACAATCGAAGAATTTTGAAGTCAAGGTTTTCCTTGGCACAGTATTCCTTCATTGCAGGGACGGCGTACACGTTTAACCGCTGGCTAAATATGGCGCCAGTTATCCATGCCTTCTTGTTTGCCTTGTAGATCACTGGAAGGTGATCCTTAGAGTAACCTTTCAGGGCTCGTGGGTTAGCAGTGCAAGAAATTAGCAAAGGCTTCAGCTAGAAGTCGCCGGCACCGTTTGCGCCAAGCACTCTCTGTTCCAACATAGTAACGTAGACCATCTGGGACGCCGATTCCCTAGCAATGCTCCCCACCCCCTACACTGTGCATCCTCCTCCCCTACCTCACTTGTGTGCAAAGAAATGTATATTCCCTTTACGTGTTTGCCCTTAGGGGAATTATTTCTTTTACTCTTTTCACGATATGTATGTAGGATGGTGTGTGCATGTAACCGAGTAAAAATAAATGAAGAAAGTTTTGCATATCTACCCAAAAATACGAGTCGAAAAACAACCATAAAACCTCGCAGCTTGGCCCAGTAGCCTGGTGGTTACAATTACAGTGGTCCCTCGGTTAATGAGCACAATTCGTTCCAGAAGGTTGCTCGTTAACCGAAAAGTTCATTCACTGAAACCATTGTTTCAACGGGTTTTTGGGTAATTGGTTCCAGCTCACCGAAAATTACATACAAACTAAAAATAAATGCAGTAAAGTACACTTACTTTGAGGTGTGCATGTAGAAGGCTCCTGGTTGTTGTTGTTGATGATGATGATGATGATGATGATGATGATGATGATGATGATGATGATGATGATGATGATGGGAAGGGAGAAGAGAAGGCATTGGGGTGGAAGAATAGTCCCCCCCCATGCCGCCATTTCACCCATAAAATTTTAGTTCACTTGGTGTAATTCAAGATGATTTTCTTTAAATCAACACTGCACTGCGCTATATATTATCAATATGTAAAATATATTTCAAAATTACCAATAATTTGACTGGAAACACAGAAAAAAGCATTTATGTTGAAGAGTCTCAAACAAGATGTTCCTTCCTCTGAACTGGTAAACAAACTGATGCCAAGCTTGGTGTGTTGAGTGTCTGCTTGACGCGCAAAAAACTAGTTTCCTGTACTTCAATTATGTTCAATAATTGTTAAGATGAATAAAAAATTTAATACAGAACAGTGGTTCCTCGGTTAACGAACACAATTCGTTCCAGAAGGTCGTTCGTTTACCGAAAATTTTGTTAGCCGAAACCATTGTTTCAATGGGATTTCTGAGCAGGGACACAAACTGACGCCACTCTGGGTGAGTCAAGTGGCTGTTTGGCGCGCTAAAAACTAGTTCCCTGTACTTCAATTATGTTAAATAATTGTTAAAATGACTAAAAATTTTAATATAAGACTTGGAAAATTATTGAAGTGTACAACCTTCTTGATATTTACTCAAATGGTAACGAATTTAAGCCCTAAAACCGATTACTGTATTGGCGGACTAATACTACAGCTGGTGAGCAGCCAAAAGCAGACAAAAACATGTTGGGAAAAATTCGTTAGGAATTCATTAACCGAAATTTTTTCGTTAACGGAAGTGAAGATTCTTCTGGAAGGTAATTCATTAAACGAAATTTCGTTAACCGAGGCGTTCGTTAACCGAGGAACCACTGTATGAGTGTAACCTGGCTATAATACCATGATTAATCACTATTATATCAGTAAACACTAATAATAACAATAAATCCAGTGAAATACGGCAGGAAGCGAGGAGTCACAACTGCAGACATTGCTCTAACTAGCCGTCACTTGACTCACTTACTCCCCTTACTCGCACCCGTTACCAGGCGTACAATCAAAATACACATGGGAGGAATGCATATCTTAAAGTCTAATTTGAAATGGTGACAGGCACAATGATAAACAAACTATATAAACCCTGCATTTACCTACAATAACATAATAAGAAACACTATCGTTATTAGTGAATGAAATAATACAGTTGGATCTCATGTTTCAAGACTAATTGGTACCGGTTTCAGCGTAGCAAAAGTTAAAATCGCGAAACAAGTGACATTGAAGTACATGTAAATAAGCCTAATTAGTTCTGCGGTGTCACCCAAACCTCCCTATAATGACGAACAACCCACCAAGAAAATGAAATTCCTGTAAGGTATTCCTACATATTATATTGTACATATTGTTGATAACAATATTTATATACACTCATACTGTAGAATAATTCACCTTAATGGAATCAGTGAAATGCTTGACAGGGCTGGTTGATGGGTTCCGAGGCAGAGAGGGCTGGTTACTGCTTCCTCCCTGCTCCCTACTCTAACCTCAGCATCGAATCCCTCAAAGTCTTGAGGCAGCCCTTCCACCAGCAAGTCACTCAACACTTCAATATCATCATCGATGATGCCATCATCATCTCCTAAAGTGATGCTTACCAAGGCATTAACAGGCTGGGCCTTGCACAGGTACCGAGTAATAAGGGCCTGCTGACGAGCATTAACACGGGACATGTACATGGCCTTATATTCCTCCATAACCTTATCAAGGACAGGGCAGATAAGGTTCTGAGGAAGAGGCCTAGTATTGTATTCTTCTAGCTGTTCACTGAGACATGTGATGGTTATGAGCAGCATCTCAGTCAGCTGCTGTGTTGTAGGTTCACCAGGCTTAACATCATCCTCTTGTGTTGGTTGTTGTTCTTCTTGTTCTTCATCCTCCTCCAACATTTCTTCAATTGTCGGTTGCTGCTGATGTTGACCAACGATTTCTTGCAAATCTTCAACCTGAACATCCGAAAATCCTGGTGCTGGGACAGACAGCGCTGCCTCCACTCTGTCCATTAGTGTTGCCGCCACGGACTGCCTCTCCCCGCTTGCCTCGGTCTGCTCTGCCCCACTTACCTCGGAGTTAGCAAACAAAGGCTTCCATGCAACATTAATCTTACGCCATGCCTCAACAATTCTGTCCCATGCATTTTTAATAGTATTATATTTCTTTCATAATTCACAAACTGATAGCACTTCACGATTGCGGGGTGGAGAGGTGCTAGGAGTCAGGTCGTCTACCATCTCCTCCTCCTCCTGGTTAGCTGGTAGAGCCTGGTCACTGTCAGAAAGTTCTGCCTCGATTTGTTGTAACTCAAATAATGAGTCTGTCTGCTGACGAAAGTCTTTATAGAGTGACTGATAGTAGAACAGTTTAACATTACTGATGAATTCATTGTCAAGTGGCTGCAGAAGCGATGTGGTGTTAGGAAGAAAGAAGGAAGAAAGATAACTTGTACATTAGGGTGGCGTCCAATTAGAAACTTAAGAGTGTCCAGGAGCATTATCCATCACCAGGATCACTTTGAAGTCAATGTTCTTCCTCCGGCAGTCCTGTTTGGCATCAGGAACAAAGTGCTTGTGAAACCAATCGGTGCATAATAAAGACGTTGTAACCCAAGCTTTCTTATTAGACGTCCAATAAACATTGAACTGCGACATATTGGCATGACGGCAGGCTCTAAGATGGGCAGCACGGTTAACAACCAGGGGTTTCATCAAGAAATCTCCACTTGCATTAGCTGTGAACAAAACTGTAATCCTGCCCTTTGAAGTCTTTACACCCCTTGCCTGTTTTTTATCCTTGGCAATGAAAGTGGTCTTAGGTGAGCGCTTCAAGAAAATGCCAGTATCGTCACAATTGAAGATCTGGTTTTGGCAATAACCACCCTCTTTCACAAGAGCATGAAAGACAGGTAGATATTTTTCTGATGCTATGACATCAACCGATGCACTCTCCCCATGGTAGTGGGCAAACTTGACTTCATAATGCATCTTAAAGGCAGCCAACCAACCAACAGAAGCATTGAACGGTGGTGGAGAGTTAACGCGTTTCTTTTGTGTAACTGCAGCATAATAAACACGTGCTTGATGCCTTAGTTGTGGTCTAGACAGGTCGCCCTGCTCACGGTTTCTTCTTTCCACCCACTTGTGAAGGTAATGTTCTGTGATAACAAGCAGTAGGTTTCATTGTGAAGTATCAGAGAATGTCCTGTTACTAGAAAATCTTGAGAATACATTCACAGAAGCAGTTAAGGCTTCCTTGTTCTTCTTAAGTGAACGTATGGTTGATTCGGGGCAGTTGAACCTACACAGGATTTCACAGGTACGAGTACCACTTTTGATCATTTCAAACATCTCTCATTTAATTTCAGGGGTGTATTTCCTCTTCTTGACCCCCTTATGGTAGTCACGCTTGGTTTGGGGCTTTCCTTGTTGACCTTCTCTACGGCCATCATTACCATCAGAACCACTCCCAACTTTTACATTACGCACTTCACTCATCGTTAATACACAAGAATCGCTAATACAAAAGAATCGTAAACACAAGAATCGCTAATGCACAAGAATTATTAATAGTTAAACATGAATCTCTTAAAACGTAAGCACAATGGGTTATATAATCCAAGGTCACTGCACCGTTCGCTCATTCAAACTAACTGCCGTAAACTGAAAACACTCAGCTGCCCACTCTCCAATGACTCGCGAAACTGGTAATGAAAATTGCTATTCTTGAGAGGCTGGAAATTTTAAGCGTGATGCAAAACATATGAATCACGAATCTAAAACTCGCTTTAACTTGAGATCCTACTGTATTCCCACAAACAGACATTGGCAACTCTGTTTGTTTCCCGCCTCGGGCACCTGTGTCCAGTGCGCCGACACAGTTCTCTTTGGGATTATGGGGAAACTTTTGTCATGGCCTTCGACATCTCCAAAGCATTTGACAGGGTATGGCACAAGTCTTTGCTTTCTAAACTTACCTCTTATGGTTTCTCTCCCCCACTTTGTTTTCTAATCTCCAGCTTCCTTGAGAACCGATCCATGGCAGTTGTTGTCGAGGGATCGATCTCTCACTCTTTCTCTACCAATAGTGGTGTCCCACAAGGTTCTGTTCTTTCACCTACTCTCTTCCTTCTTTTTATCAATGATTTACTTCACACTAAAACTAATTCTATCCATTCTTACACTGATGATTCTACTCTTCACTCATATTCACATATCCCCCTTCCCCCTAACTCTCAAACTAGATCTGTTTCTTGAGCTGATATCATTACAACTATCAATGCGGATCTGTGCCACATCTCTGAATGGGGAGGTAGAAACTTGGTTAAATTCAATAGCAATAAAACTCAGTATTTACCAACAACACTTTCCAAATTAGATGATCTCCCACCAATCACATTTCAGGACGCTATCATTCTGCCAAATTCTAAAATAGATATTGTAGCAGTGTTCCATGCCAGATGCATAGTTTAGACATGGAAACATTCACCTATGCTGGGAAAAAATCCTTAGATGTGTAATTTATTCCGGGGATAAGAGAATTCGTCTCAATACAGGAAGTCTCCAGGTTATGAACAGGTTCCGTTCCTGAGGATGTTCTTAAGTTGGATTTGTACGTAAGTCGGAACACATGCTATGTGCATACCATCCATACAGAACAATGTTTAAAATCCCTCTATATCATAGCCTAAGTCCTTATATAAAACTAAAATCGCTTAATTTAGGAAAAAAGAAGAAATAGAATTACAAAATACAGTAGAATGAAAGTAAAAAATAAGTCATCAGGTAAATAAAATACTAAAAATTTCAAGTTTAACCCAGTTCATATCGGCAGGTGTTCGTAAGTTGGGGACCCCCTGTACCCTGAAACACTCTGTACCAATTTCCAAACAAATTTTATATGAATGAGCCTCATCTAAGCCATTTCGTGTCATTTTCTGCACCTGTTGTGCACTAATTTTCAATAGTACTAGGTTTCTGTATCCTTTGGTCGATCAAAAAAAAAAAAAAAAGAGGGGCGGGGGGTAAAAATAACACATGGGAAGATATGGTTAAACCAGACTAAAAACAGAAAATATTTAAATTTGGGTGAATATGATAATTTGAAAATTTTCCAGTGCAACTGGTCCATATGTTTCAATGAAGACAACAAACTTCAAGGAAGAGCATATTGAATACAAATAGACAGAGGGGATACAGTATAATAATAATATAAGTTTACACTTACCATAGTCCTGGATATCAGATGGCCTGGACGCGGGGACCACTGTCCCACCACTGGGACGATGCACAACTCCACCACTGCTTGTTTGTGGAGTACCCGCTGTCACTATGCGCCGACCTGTTGAATTTGACTGAAAAATAAAAATTAATTTAATCCAATTTTACTTGAGATAACTTTAATTAAACATTAACTCATGTCATTTATTGTTATTGTATTAAGAAAGAAAGTGGAACACATATCTTTAGTATTCCAAAAAACTATTTAATTTGATAAGAAAAAAAAATTATTTACAAAACTGGCACTAAAATAAAATCAGAATACTGTACAGGTATCCCTTGCTAAATGAATATTTGAGATATAAAAATTCACCTATACAAATTTTCTAAGTTATGACCTCATTTCTTTTGTGTGACCCTGGGAGTCAGCTGTGTCCTGCTTTGTGATTCTTTGCAACGAACAGTTTCCAAGTCAGAAAGATTCTGGTTACTGAATGAGTTATGGTAATGTGTTACAACACTCATTTATAGGGTCCATGAAGATCAAGCGGGTAAATGTAAAGAATGCCGACGCTTCTTTATTTTGAGTGTTATTTTAGGGAAACTATTTTTATGTATTTTCAATGTACAGTACTGTAATTGAATCAATGCTGAGTGCATTTTGATTTTAATGTATCAATAAAGGACATGTAACTTGGCTCTTCAAGGGCATCGGAATGGAACCTATTTTTCTCCAAAAGTTATTAATATCGACATAATTTTTATCACTTAGCAATGGCTTTTTGAGGTCCATAACCCCATCATATAATGGTAAATTGGCTATACATAAAATATGTACTATTGTATGTTATGATACAGTATGCTGTGAATCAATTTTATTGCTATCATAGATATATTTGTTTATTTTTGACATATGCAATTTATGTTGTACAATTAGATATAGTTTTTTAGCAAGTGACTAACAAATTTTCCTATGTTTTTACTGTTTATTCTCAATCTGTGCCTTTCAGAAATTCAGCCACGGTGGGATACCAATTAGCACAAATTTGAGAGGCCAACATGTACCTCTTGAAATCTCAGGATGCATTCCTAGAGAGAGAGAGCTTTCAGCAAATCAGCTTACAACAGGGTCATTATAACATAAGAGTACAGGTACTGTATAGTACTGGATATTAAGATACATTCCTAATATTATTTATACCTTTGAGTGATACCTGAAGGCCTGATTTGTCTACTTGTACACTTAACAACTGATTTACCTCTTGGCTTTGTATCACGTCATATGACATGCGTCTGTAGAGCTTCGGGTCATGTCATATGACGTTTTGAACTGCGAAGTATCAACTTGTCCCACATTCCACGTTTCCACGTTTACACGGTGCCCTGCCAGAACCCAGGATGCTCACATTCCGCGGTGAAGTATAATTTTTTTATTTAGCTCATAAAATTCATACAAATTACCTGGCCAGAATATAATTTACATTGCTGGAATTCTTACAATTTGATGATCATTTTGAATATAAACATCATAGATTTTGCATTAGACATACAAATTTTAGATATAATGTTTACTCTGAGTAAATATGTTATCTTTTGTGCAAAATATATGACATTTATATTCAAAATATTCCTGGTCTTACAAGGAATCCAGCAATGTCAATTATATTATCCTAACTTTAGTCTGATTTATTATTTATTACTAAAAAGGTAAACAGTCTGGTATTCCCACACATTTATCTAGTAGGGACGGTTGGTGGGGGGTGGGGGGGAGGGAGGGACCGCGACCGACCACCTGGCATGTGTGAAGAATATATTTTTTTTTTATTAACTGAAGATTTTTATTTTAGCTCATAAAATTCATACAAATTACCCGGCCAGAAAATAATTTACATTGCTGGAATTCTTACAATTTGATGATCATTTTGAATATAAACATCATATATTTTGCATTAGACATAAAATTTTTAGATATAATTTTTACTCTGAGTAAGTATGTTATCTTTTGTGCAAAATATATGACGTTTATATTCAAAATATTCCTGGTCTTACAAGGAATCCAGCAATGTCAATTATATTATCCTAACTTTAATCTGAGGTATTATTTAATACTAAATGTTAAAATCTAGTTTTTTCACCCACTCTGATTGACAGATAGTGTCGTGAAGAATATTTTTTTTTTATTAACAAGATATTTGTTTTAGCTCATAAAATTCATACAAATTACCCGGCCAGAATATAATTTACATTGCTGGAATTCTTACAATTTGATGATCATTTTGAATATAAACATCATAGATTTTGCATTAGACATACAAATTTTAGATGTAATGTTTACTCTGAGTAAATATGTTATCTTTTGTGAAAAATATATGACATTTATATTCAAAATATTCCTGGTCTTACAAGGAATCCAGCAATGTCAATTATATTATCCTAACTTTAGTTTGAGATATTATTTATTACTATACCTGGTTTTCCCCCCAAAATTTCTCAGAGGGAAGAGCCAGTGAGTGTACTGTGAGAAGAGGGGGAGGGAGTGGAGTCCATTATTTGAACGGACATTAACTTGGCGACTGTATTTCTCTTAAGTATTAATTGTGTGCATGTACCATCATAAAATTAAGATGTTATTTTTACTAGAACATAGGTATTGTGTTGTAAAAAGTGGAGTTTGGGGGTCAGCTGGTCTCTATTTCATTTAATCCCATATGTTATTTATCTTTCATTTACCTTTGGACGTAACTCACTTTGCCATGTGTTTCTACCCCCACCCCCCCAATTATATGTCTAGTATCGTTATCAATTACTGGAGTAGTAATAATGATTTTTAATAGTGTAAATAGTAATAATATACCAAAACAAGTGTCCTGTACCTCATACTGCCTAAAAAAATTTTACCTCGTGCTATTACAGTCAGTCCCCGACTTACGACGGGGTTAAGGACCAACAACCAGGTCGTAAGTCGAAAATGAGAAAATAATACAGTAGGGTCGGGATATATAGCGACTTTATATAATGATTTTTTATATCACCTCTACCAAAATTATCAAGATTTTCCTATACAGTGACCCCTAGTTTAACGAACACCTCGGTTAACGTAAATTCGATTAACGAACTGCCTTCCATAAGGATCTTCAATTTGGTTAACGAAAAAAAATTCGGTTAACGAAGTTCTTACGAACCGACCTCAACATGTTTTCGCTTGCACTGACCGGGCAACCAGCTTTAGTATCAGTCCGCCAATACATTAATCGGTTCTAGGGCTTAAATTCCTTACTATTTTAGTAAATATCAAGAAGTTTATACTATTCAATAATTTTAAAAGTTTAATATTCAATTTTGTAGTCATTTTAACAATTATTGAACATAACTGCAGGTAAAGTGACTAGTTTAATGCGCGGCATCCAGCCTCTTAACACAGCAAACAGGAGTTAGTCTCTCTCTGTTTTCACTGGAGGTAACATCTTGCTTGAGACTCTCTTCAACTAAACGCTTTTTTTCTGTTTCCAAGCAAATTATTGGTCATTTTGAAATATATTTTACATATTGACAATATATAATGCAGTGCAGTGTTGATTTAAAGAAAATAATCTTGAATTACACCAAGAGAGCTAAAATTTTATGGGTGAAATGGCGCCATGGGGTGACTTCTCTTCCACCCCAATGCCTTCTCTTTTTCCTTCTCCTCCACCCCCATTCTAAATCCCATCATCATCATCATCATCATCCAGGAGCCTTCTACATACACACCTCAAAGTAAGTGAACTTTTCTTCCATTTTTGTTGAATTTAGGAAATTTTCGGTGAGCTGGAACCAATTACCCAAAAACCCATTGAAACAATGGTTTCGGTGAACGAACTTTTCGGGTAACGAACGACCTTCTGGAACGGATTGAGTTCGTTAACGGAGGGGTCACTGTACAGGTATATAGTGATATTTTTTTTATTTCGCGACAGAAATCGGGCATGATATACAGTTGTACCCCGATTTACGCGGTCAATTGAAACCACAGGGTACCGCGTTAAGTGAAATCCGCGTAAATGGAACAACAGAACATATGGGATTAATTCCAATAGAGACTGGCCCGACCCCCAAACTCCACTTTTTGACGACACACAACTATGTTGTAGTAAAAATTTTATCTTAACTTTATGATGGTATGAACAAACAAGTAATATAGAAGAGGTTAGGAAAAATAAAGGTTAGGTTAGGAAAACTAAAAGTTAGGTGTAACACTTACGTTAGTAGAAGACACACACACTGTGCAACCTTACAGCGCGGCTTGCCCAGGTGGAGGGAGGCGGGAGGGAGGGAGGAGGAGGGAGAGGCGAGGCAGGCGGGAGCAGCGGGTGGCGGGTGGGGCGAATCTAAAAATAGCGTCTCGAGCCAGACACTCTGCGCGTATATGGGTAGATGAACCGCGTTAAGTGAAAGTTCGGTTCTGGCGAGGCACAGCGTATATGGGAAATCGCGTTAAGTGAAACCGCATAAAGCGAGGTACAACTGTATTTCAAATTTATCACTACTACCAAAATTATCGAAATTTTCCAATATATAGCGATAAATTTATTTACAGTAGACTCACAACTTACGTGGGGTTATGTTCTTGGGACCTCGCATTGCGCCAAAAACCGTATAAAGTCAGAAATACTCCTAAAAATTCCCTAAATAGCCCAAAAAATATGAGTTTAATTGTTTTTGATCTTCTGTGCAAAATTTTTGATGTCTATATTCAAATTATTCATTGTCTTGCAAGGATTCCAGCAATGCAATTCATATTCTGCTAACTTTAGTCTGTGACATTTTAGAAGATCAAAACTTTAAGCCTAAAAACCACAGTCACTCTTACTGGAAGACGGAGGAGAGTTGATTTATTATGACAGCTGGGCCGGAGCCAGACAAGGTTATCTAGTGGTACAGTATTTATTTATCTGCTATACAGGGGAGAGTTTATGTTTTTTCTTATAAAATGTTAATGAATTGACTTAAGAGAATATAATTAACATTGCTGGAATCCTTATAAGATTGTGATTACTTTGAATATAAACGTGCTACAATTCGCAATAGCTATAAAAATTTTAGTACTAATTAGTACATTTTAGTACAAAGGACTAAAATTTTTATCTCTTGTGCAAAATATATTATGTCGATATTCAAATTATTCGCTGTCTTACAAGGATTCCCAAAGCAATTTATATTCTGCTAACTTTAGACTGTGCCATTTTATGTCAAGTTTAGTCACTTTTATTGGCCTCCATAACCTAACCCTATTTTCCCCACTGATTACATGTAAATATATATCGCAATTTAGTATAAGTATAGCAAATATCCTTGGACCCTATCTTGCGATATATCCCGACCCTACTGTATTACTGTATTTCTGTTATGATATGAAAATAAAAATTGTAAATTCAGAACAAATATACCCTGTATTCCAAACAGTAAACTCTTTTCCTAACCTGTGATGACATATCTCCTGAAGACACAATTGTCCTCTTTACAACTTTAACTTGTTGTTGCTGTTGTTGTTGTTGCTGCTGTGTAGTCTGATCAATTTGTGGAATCTCCCGCAATTTAATCTGGGGCTGAGACTGTTGCTGCTGTTGTTGTCGAGAAATGGGCACCTTCCTCACTATTTGTCTTAAAGTCTTGACTACAGGTACACGTTGCTGCTGAAGAAATACAGTAATGATATGTAACAAAAAGAAGTTATACAAGCAGAGCTCTGATGATCTTGACTTATTATCTTTGGTGCCTAAAACCTATATGCAAATTATTCTTTGCAAAAACCTATGTATACTATACCCTCATTAATTCGACTTAAAGGTTGAGTCACCTGATTTACTGAAAAATCCAAATTAACTGAGTTCGGCATACAGTGTTCCCTCGATTAACGAATGGTTCAATGAACGAATTAGCTCCCATAAGGATTTTCAATTCCATTAACGAACAAAACTTCGATTAACGAAAACCTTAGGAGAAACACACTTTGTTGAGCGCATCAGCTGATCGGCTAGTCCGCCAATACAGTACAGTGGGGTATGCTATAACGAACGGATCCTACTACGAATATTCCTATAACGAATGGTTTTACCTATAAAATTGAGAATGCTATAACGAACGAAACTCCTACAACGAACATTATTTAAAAAAAAAAAAAATTTTTTTTACTAATTTATTGTTGTTTTATTACAAGTATTAATGATATTCTTTATTTCAGGGGTTTAGATGCATATTTATGCACTTTTTTACAATTTTTACAATTTTATATTATATTTTTCAGTGTTAAGTAGTTGTATTTGGGGGCCTGGAAAGGATTAATCCTATAACGAATGAATGCTATAACGAACAAGGTTCTAGAACCAATTAGATTCGTTACAGCATACCCCACTGTAATTGATTCTATGTTTACATTCGTTTCCAGTGGACTAAATATCAAGAAAGTTATGCTCTTGAATATTTTTGCATTTTTTATATTAAAATTATTGGTTATTCTGAAATTTAGTTAACATATTGATAATATAGACAGTACAGGGAACAGTTTTTGTGCGCCCATCAGCTGATTGAATCACCCACCAACGCTTCTCAGTTTAACTTTGTTTACAGTGGAGTGAACATCGAGTTTGTTGGTCTCTTGAATATTTTTGCATTTCTACATTAAAATTATTGGTCATTCTGAAATTTAGTTAACATTTTGATAATATACAGTGCAGAAATTATTAGGAAACATGAAGAAGGCATTACAACCAATGCACTCTGTAAAGAATATGGCATGTCATCATCGACTGCCTCTACAATCAGCTGTTTGATATGTAAACAAAGCTGCCGGGAATACGAAAAAAAAAAAAAAAAAAGAATTAAGCCAAAATCCAAATTATAATGATCTGAATTATCAAGAGTACAGTGTATCAAGTTTAAATAAAATATGCAAACTCGAACTCAAATTAAGATGGCAAAGACTAGTTTAATCTTCAGATTCTAGTTGTTCTTGATCTATAATCTTTAGATCTCAAATTTGTCAGGTACTTTCACCTCCTGGGAAATAAGGTACACGAGAAACTTGAGTGAGACATACAAGGGAAACATCATAATCCTTTGCAAAAACAAAAATAGTTTTACATGCAGGACAATGTTGACATTGAACTCTCACCTAATCCTCAAAATGTAAAAAAAAAAAAAAAAATTGCAGGAAAACAACTGTATGAAGATTCACAACAATAACCATAACAAAACTCTTCACATGAAGCTGAAGAATTTTTTTACAAAATGGTTCTGGTAACCATGACCTCCTGCCCTATACCCTCAAATCCAAGAAACATCTCCATCTGACAATCAAGTCCTAAGTGAGATTTAGTTCAGAAAATTCACAGGTGTTGAGCTTTAGACCAGATAGTACAAAGTCAGATAGATGGAGCCCTTTGTTACATCCCTTACTCCACATGTGGCAGATGATTATGGAATAGTCATGAGGTATTACAGTAAAGTGGATATCTCATTTCAGTTTGTCTCATACAACTTGGTTGATGAAGAAAAGATTTACTGTAAAGGCAGTCCCTGGCTTACGTACAAGTTCCGTTCTTACAGACGTTCTTAAGTCGAAAATGTACTTAACTCAAACCACATACCCTATGTTCATACCGTCCTTACAGAACAATGTTTAAAATCCCACTATATCATAGCCTAAGTCCTTATATACATCTAAAATCACCTAATTTAAGAAAAAAATAAAAAATACAATAAATGAAAGTAAAAAAAATAAATCATTCGGAAAATATATGTCTAGATTCAAATTATCCACTGTCTTGCAAGGATTCTAGCAATGCAAATTATATTCTCCTAACTCTAGTCTGTGATATAATAAAAGATAAAAACTTTAAGCCTATAACCACCAAACCCTGGCTGGGAAGGGGGAAGGAGGAAGGGGAGGTGACATGTTTGACAGTTAGTGTCGAAGGTCTAGTGAAGTATTTATTTGATTATTTATGTCCTTGAGATTGAGTTTTTTATTTTGCTTACAAAATGTCACAGAAGTGACGGGGGAGAATATAATTTACATTGCTGGAATTCTTATAAGATAGTGATTAATTTGAATATAAACGTGCTATAGTTTGCACTAGACAAAAATCTTTGTGATCATTTATTATATCATTTTGAGTACATGGACAGTACAGCTTTGCCCTTCGGACAGTGTGTGCATGTAAATGAGTAAAAATAATTAATAAAGTTACATATATCAAGCCAAAAATATTAGTTGAAAACTTTATGTAGACAGAGCTTGGATGGCTAAATTTTAGAATGACCAATAATTCTAATATAAAAAAAGCAAAAATATTCAAGAACACAACTTTCTTGATATTTACTCCACTGGAAACGAATGTAAACATAGAAACGATTACTGTATTGGCGGACTAGCCGATCAGCTGATGCACACAACAGAGCGTGCTTCTCCTAAGGTTTTCGTTAATCGAAGTTTTGTTCGTTAATGGAACTGAAAATCCTTATGGGAGCTAATTCGTTAACCGAAATTTTGTTAATTGAACCGTTCGTTAATCGAGGGACCACTGTATATGTTGTAACAGGTTCTATTGTTGCTATATTTTCAAATCGTCTGTCAAAATCTGAGGCAGTTCAATATATCAAGCACTGTCAAACTGGTCACAGTCTTTTCCTTGGTTTTCTATTTCAGACATAATATTTCTGAAGTTTCGTAGTTGATGTTGCTGCAGCTGTGAAGACACTAATTTTAGTTTCTGCTTGAAAGCAGACATAGCACTAATCATGTAACTAGAGTTTTATCTTTCCCTTGCAGATCTAAGTTCAGTTTATTTAGCATAGCAGTCAGTCAACTTAAAAGTTTAAATCTTCATTGTGATCAGGAGGCCGATCTTTTGAGGCCAAAAAAAAAACTTAGGAACCAATCATCACTCCTGCACAGGGCAATGAACCCACAGATTCGGCAGCCATTCCAGGTGCTCCTTCAGTTGTTATATATACAAGCTTACTCACTGGCAACTGTGTACTATTAACAAAATCACTGTAAGTCTGAAATCTGTCTTCGCCCCGAGTTTTTCCTTTTAATTGTAGAATTTTCAGCAGTTCCTCTTTGGTACTCATGTCTTTAAACACCATTATAATGAGAATGCATAATTATGGTGTATCGGCCATCAAATTGTAATGAAAAGAACACACACTCACGCAAGTCTTTATTCAGTTGTTCACCCAAATCCTCAGCCACAAATTCACAGTGCCTCTTGACAGTGTTTCTTGATAATTGAACATCCTTAAGAGAAGACAGTACTGTATTTCAGACTTATTTTTGAAATTTTGAAACAACAAATCAGCTGCTTCTAAAAAGGCCTCTTTGAATATTTCTCCATCTTGAAATGTTTTTTTATGCTTTGTAAGTACTCGACTCACCCTGAATGATACAATGGTTGTTACCCTTGATTTTGAGCTCGTGCCTGTAAAAAGAATGTTGTGCAGTAAGCTGTGATTTCAGTTCATGAACTTTCATCTTTCGTAGCTCACTTTTGGGTGGGAAATCATTATCATACTTATTGTGAAAACTTTTGAAATGCCTAGAGCTGGAGATGCATGGCAGATCAGACACACACACTTCAAATTATTCATGGTAAAAAAAAAAAAAAGACTTCTTCCCATTCACTGTGAAAATGGTAAATTTTTGTCTTTTTAGTACTTGGTCCAGAACTCATTTTTGGTTCAGTTGATGGCCAATAACCTGTACAGTACAGGTATATGGAAAAGAAAAAATCGTATGTGAATACGAGAATTACTTTTTTCCATGACTTTTCCAATGTGAATACAGTAGTACCCCGATTTACGCGGTCAATTGAACCCATGGGGTACCGCGGAAACCGCGTAAAGTGAACAACAGAGCATATGGGATTAATTCCAATAGAGACTGGCCCGACCCCCAAACTCCACTTTTTCAGACACAATATCTACGTTGTAGTAAAAATTACATCTTAATTTTATGATGGTATGCACACACAATTAATAATTCAGAGAAATATCAAAAATATTAGTTTTTTTAACACTTACATTAGTAGAAAAGATGGCTGGGCACACAGGGATAGGGGGTTGGTTCCAAGGCAGAGGGCAGATTATTGGCCCTCACCTGTATCAATTGTATCACTATCCACCACATAGGCTTGCAGGGCCTCTTTGTCAAACCCCTCAAAGTCCATATTAGTCCATATCCTCACTATCACTGACTTGGGCCGGCTGTGGTGGGTGGCGGGTGAAGAACTCGGTAATGTTTTGATGACTGGGCGACCTTGTGCGCATCCTGCCCGTGCCGCTTCCCGCGTATATGAGTAGATGCACCGCGTAAAGTGAAAGTCCGGTTCTGGCGAGGTACCGCGTAAATGCGAAATCGCAGAAAGTGAAACCGCGTAAAGTAGGGTATTACTGTATGAGAATTACTAACCAAAACAGCATAATGTTTTTAACTCTCTTTTTTTTTCATATGCAATTCTCGCCAGCTAGTGTGGACACTTCTGTCTACTCTAGGGTTGCGGCAAGAACTGTTGCTAAGCTAAAAAGTCAGCAATTCTCGTAATCACCCAAGACTTTTCCATAACAAGACAGCACCTCACACCTCCAAGTATTGCAGATGACTGAAAATCACTGCATTGTTGGTGACAAGTGTGTAGGCTCATAGGGACAGGGTTGTCAAATACGATTTTCTCTTTACTTTTAACAAGACTCCTTAATATTGAGTCGACTTTTTCATTACCAAATTCATTAATACAAGGTTTAACATGTATATTTGTAAACTTATAAAAGCAAATATGTGCTTAGTTTTAGCCTACAATTGATGACAAGTTGCTGATCAGTTTCCTCACCAGGAACCAGCCAGCACCGGCAAGTATGAACGCGAACAATTCCTATCAGGTTCCACCACATATAGCATGGCACAGTCAAAGTTTTTCTGTATGTATCATTCTGATGCGTCCATAATGATAATCTATTCCAAGAAAAAATCTAAACAAAAATAATATCCCAATGAGTAAAATTTGAATATGCTTTTTGTTTGGCAGCTTATGAAGGATGGATCATTAAGTTTAACTATGTCATGTGATCGACAGGTTGGCCACCCCTGCCTTAAACCTATTACACTTACTTGCTGTTGGTTCACTAAAGGTGTGTTATCTGCTCCATCTACAGCCGACTTATTTGCTTCATATTCGACTATTGGTGGTCCGATTTGATTGCCTTCTTCATCAACAGGTATCTAAAAGAATTAAGAAAATTTGGGTTACATTTTTAATACTCCTGCATGACTCTTTCACCCATTCATCTGACTACAGTAATATACCCATTAACTATTACATGTCATGTTCTCCTATACAGATACAGTGACCCCTCGGTTAATGAACTCAATCCATTCCAGAAGGTCGTTCGTTAACCGAAACCATTGTTTCAATGGGTTTTTGGGTAATTGGTTCCAGCTCACCGAAAATTTCCTAAATTCAACAAAAATGGTAGAAAAGTTCACTTACTTTGAGGTGTGTATGTAGAAGGCTCCTGGATGATGATGATGATGATGATGATGATGGGATTTAGAATGGGGGTGGAGGAGAAGGAAGAAGAGAAGGCATTGGGGTGGAAGAGAAGTCACCCCATGGCACCATTTCACCCATAAAATTTTAGCTCTCTTGGTGTAATTCAAGATTATTTTCTTTAAATCAACACTGCACTGCATTATATATTGTCAATATGTAAAATATACTTCAAAATGACCAATAATTTGCTTGGAAACACAGACAAAAAGCGTTTAGTTGAAGAGAGTCTCAAGCAAGATGTTACCTCCAGTGAAAACAGAGAGAGACTAACGCCTGTTTGCTGTGTTAAGAGGCTGGATGCGCATTAAACTAGTCACTTTACCTTCAATTATGTTCAATAATTGTTAAAATGAGTAAAAAATTGAATATTAAACTTTTAAAATTATTGAATAGTATAAACTTCTTGATATTTACTAAAATAGTAAGGAATTTAAACCCTAGAACCGATTAATGTATTGGCGGACTGATACTAAAGCTGGTTGCCCGGTCAGTGCAAGCGAAAACATGTTGAGGTCGGTTCGTAAGAAATTCGTTAACCAAATTTTTGTTCGTTAACCGAATTGAAGATCCTTATGGAAGGCAGTTTGTTAACCGAAATTTCGTTAACCGAGGCGTTCGTTAAACGAGGGGTCACTGTATGTCTATCCCCTTCACTTCTACTATTGTAGTTCCTTCATTTTACCTTTCTTTCTTGATTTTCTCCTTTCCCTTTCAGCATACAGTATACTTCTGAATTATGTACCCAGTTTACAAATATTTTATTTCTCATTCTCTGAATACTGTACGTATGTCTTTACCATCATATCAAACCATGGTGAGCTCTGTGTCCAACACTTCCTTTATTTCCACTTTTCCTTCCTATTCGCTGCATCCTATTCATCTCACAATACTCTCAATAAGATATTTCTGTTGCTTCTAAAATACTTTTTCCTCTTGCATCCTGACTCTAAACTTCACACCTATACAATGATGTCAGTTCAATAGTTCTTCCATACATTCCCAATTTTTCTTCCTCTCATACAGTTCTCTGTCCAATGGAAGACAATTGAATTGTGTGCTATTGAAACTATTTTGATTCACAATATTCTATATTCTTAAACACATATGACTGCACAGACAAAAGCAAATGTTTTTATCAAGTTGGGCCCACTCATTGAAAATTGCCACTTACAAACTTTACTCGCGTAAAATCAATGTGTACTATACATAAATAGTTTATCCAATATTAATAAATATATTTCAACTCACAAAAATATTGGTAGCTAATGAAACAATGTTATGTTTACTAAAAACTTTTGTCATAAACACAAGAAAATAAAATGGACTGTAATTTTCAAGGTGTGTGGTCGCACATGCATTATTTGGAGTACATTTACCGTACAGCTTTGCCCTTAGGACAGTGTAGCATGCCCAGAGAAACATTAGGCGCGAATTTTAAAATATGATGTGCCAGACTGACTCGTGCAAAACAGGAAAGATTCGCTTTAAATTAAATCATTGTCCTTAATTGTGGGTGTCGCTTTAAATCAATAAACTTAAATTAAATTGCTATAAATCGACGTTCTACTGTAGTAACAAATGATGAATGTTGCAGTCACCATTTCAGTTATTGCAAATGAGTGAATCAATAAATGGCAACAATACACGGAGAAGCATTCTAGATTCTGGTTATTTTACAACCCAATTTAAAATGGATTAGAGGGTATTATGCACTGAACATATATAAATATGTATGTAATTTAAGATATATAGTTCAGAATATGTGCTTCTCTTGTAAAATAACCCAAAATCAAGAAGTGGAACTCGACAACTTATATGAACCAACTCCAGACCACCATTAGATGAGGAGGTGAATGCAGTTACCAACATGTGCTTTATTTCATAATTTAAAATTATTTGAGTAAATAACCTCAGTAACACATTATTACAGCAGCAGACTTCATCACTCAAAAATGGAACACGGCTTATATTTTGTACCAATTATACAGTATCAACACACACCTAGCACATGCTTACTATAGCTTCTAAAATGACTGTACTGTATACTTAAATTTCCTTCATGAACATGAAAAATACATAATAACTAACAACTACGTTCAGATAAGCATTCATCCAATTTATCAATTGCTGTATTGTACAGATTTATGAACAGAATCATGATGCAACCATGATTATATCTACACTGGTTTGTCATATGACTAATTGTGTATCACTTACCTTTTTTACAAACACTATTTCTCCTTTCAAGTTTTTTCGTATGATTTTTCGATATTTGCGAGTTATAGTTGCTGGCTGTCTTTGAACTGTTTGGATCTTTTGTCCAACCTGGCTCTGGGTGCCAGGAGGTGTCTGCTCTCGTGGAGATGTTTGCACTACTTTAACCTGAAAAAAATTCATATTTAACATGAGCTGATTCACTGTTTATTTTAACTGAAATTGTGCAATAAAATGGATGTTTGACTCTACTTTTCTTAAAGTAAGGTGTGATGTATATGAGTGCCCATGAACCCTTCAGTTTAACCCCTAGTATTTGCCAGGGTTGATCTGCCGATCACCCTTTCTTCCCCTCTACCCAGCCATCTCAAATGAGAGGGGTTTGTGCATTGGTTGCCTTCCCTCCCTGTAGAGGATAAAGGCAAGAAAGATGGAAAGCTACTTAAAGCCAATACCTGACCAATGAATGGCCACCTCACCCTATTTCATTTCTTATGACTTTAGCAAACCTAGGTCAGCTGTGTGACATTCTTATTTCCATTTCATCATCTAATCTTTTTATCACTTATTCTCTGCACCCAATTTACCCTACAAATGCTTTCAAGTTCATTATTTCTGTCACTTTCGATGTTTCTTTCTCTTGCATCCAGAGTGCATGCCTCAGTCCCAGTAATGATGGCTCAACATTTAGTCTCTACTTCCTAATTTTGCTTATTTGACACAGTTCTTTCTCCATTTATTTTGTAATGTATCTTCAATTTTCAGTCATTCAATTTGTCACTAACTGTTCCATTAGGTGATATTTCCACTCATATATCTTAACACCTCACTTTCCTCCATTCAACGTGACATATAATTTTCCTTGTGTCTCTTCACTAACATTTATAACATTTCTCTTCTGAATTGCCTGTTAAACCCTTCACCATGGGGATGCCACTTTTAATATTTTATTTGGCTAATACCAAACTATTTTATTCAGCTCAGAGAGGACCCCATACACAAATGTTTAAAGTTTTATTACCAGCAAACAATATCTGATTTGTCACATTTGCAAAATGTATTCCTTAATAAAAAATCTACTTCCTACTCCAGTTCTCCATGAAAATAATGAATAACCATAGCTACAATATGCATCCTTGACTAAGACCTGCATTTACTGGAACAAATTCCCTTCTTTTTACTTTCTCTGGCACAGGTTTCACTCTCACCCTAAAATCTGACTGGCATTCAACAATTTCCTGTACCATATATCCCAGAAGTCCTTATTACCTCTTACACTATCCTTCAATCACCTCTATCATATATTTTATTCAAGATCCATTAATTCCTCAAGCAAATTTTAAGGTTCTTAGGAATCAGTATCGGTTTTGGTATCTCGATCTCAGCCATCTTTTGTCTTGGATATTTACTTGAAACCTTTCGAGACACAAATTTATCTAATAATTTTAAAGTGTGATGAAAGGGAGTTGTCAACTGGTTAAGTTTGGTTCAGGTAAAGGAAGTTACTTCATCTCCCCTTAGGTCACTACCTAGAACACCAATTCATTAACTCATTCACTATGGGATACCACTTTTAATATTTATTTGGCAAATATCAGAAGATTGGTATTAGGAAAACTGCCCCCCCCAGACAAAACATATTTACTCAATCCAAAAACCTTTCTAATCGACTTTGAACAAGTTGCCAGGAATGTCATTGAATAGGTCTTCCCCAACATAGCTGTCATTGCATGTTTCTACCCCTTATCACAAAACATATCACAAGGTACAATCTGAGGGTTTTCAAGAAAAATATCAAGTTGATGCTGACTTTGCCATGACTATTCAAATGCTACCAACTCTGGCCTTAATCTCACAAGTTGATGTGGTCGACACATTTAGGACACCGCTAGAGAATATGCCACCTGAAGCAGATCTTGTCAAACTACTTGGGAGATATATACATTGGCAGACAATGTCGACATAACAGGCGAGCTCCACGTTTCCCTGTCAGCATGTGGAGTATGTATGATCGTGTTTTTGAAGATTTACCTCACACCAACAACTCCTTAGAAGGATGGCATAACCACATGCAAGCAAACATTACTTCATTCCAGCACCACCTAAGCAGAAATGTTATCATGATTCAACAGCCAGAATAACAACCATCGTACAGGGCTTTGAGAACCGCTATGTTGACTTCTTGAAGGGAATAGCCCACAACTTGCAATTTTAGTGTGTGATATATGTCATAAAAACTTTAAATGTCTTTTCCACGTCTCACTTCTCAACATTATTTTATCAGTGTTAACTAATTTCAGTTTTCTGGGAGACTTGTACTGTAAGTGGTAAAAAAAAAATTTTTTTGTGTGATTGGTGGATTTTGTGTGTATACAGTACTGTACAGCAATTCAGTACTATTATGCATAACAAATAAAATAAATTAAAACATTGATTCTTAGTGTTACTTCCACATTTTATACCAATTATTGGTAAATTCGTTCTTTTCCCTATAAAAACAGTAAATGTCAGTACGAATTCACTGGCAATTTGGGGGGGGGGGCACAGTTGTCAATTGTCCTAGAACCCAGAAGATTTTAATCAGATGGGCGAAACTCCTACTACCCGTACTTGTCGATTATAATCATTCTCCAAATCAAATATTAATTTGGTGGATAATATATACTATTATCAAAATCTTTCACATGAAAGTTGCCCAAAACAATTACTGGATAAAAGAATTTCTCTCATAAGTTAACCAAAACTCTGTAAATGTGGCTCAGAAGAATAAATATGACTGCCAATGGAAATATCATATGATTTCATGGAAACATGAACTAAAATACATTCTACAATATGATGATTAGAGGAATATAATTTACCAATATCTTTTACCAGAATTACTTATAAAAATTTCCATGGGGTTAAAATCACCCAGGAAGAAGCTTCTTTGATTTGCTCTTTGACAGTGTTGCAGTGAGAAATTTCCTGATTTTACAGACTGAATGGGAGGTTCTCAACAGTGTTTGCTTTAAGAAACTGCAGTAAAGTGAAGTGGGCTCCAAATAGCAGTTACTGCAAAGTATTTTAAGTGGTAAGGTAACATTTTAAGTTCTGCAAATATGATGTCTGGTAAGACACAAATCCTAGAGCCAATTGGTGGTCATAATTCAAATTTTGAAGTAAATTTTCCATCAAGAAGGAAATAAAGACTACTCACTAATACTTTATGGACTCAAATGATAAATTACCTGAAGATGATGAGGATTTTGGTTTAAAGAGAGACGTCCTCCTAGTCTACTTCTGACATCTCGATTTCTTCCAACACCACCATAATGATCTTCCTGTTGTTGCTGATAATCTCCTTGATAACTATCTTCAGAATACTGTTCCTGCTGATATTGATCCCCAGGTTGCTGATGTTTTTGATAATTACTTTCAAATCGTTCTGTAGGTTCAATGTATGGCTGCTCATAGCCATACTGATCCTGGTACCCTTGTTCGTCTTGGTATTGTCCCTTTTGGTTATAATCAT
>NW_024736071.1:18858865-18878865 GCF_018991925.1 Homarus americanus
AAAATTTTATGACCAGATTTTTTTGCAAAAAGTAAGGGTCGAAGTATATGTACAGCTCCTCCACTTTACGACGGGGTTAGGGACCCAAATCCAGGTCGTAAGTCGAAATGGTCGTAAGTCGAAATGGAAGTAAGTCGAAAATGCTTAAATACCTGAAATACATAGAAAATCTAAAATGGGTGTCTCTTTTTCTTCTCAGCACCACAAAACTCTCACTTTTAAACTTGCCAGTCAATTTAAAGTGAATTACAAATGAAAATTTTGTGTGTGTACTGACGTTGGGACTCAAAAATAAATAATTTGACAAAATTTTGGTACGACTGAGGCAGGTCGTAAGTGTGGGTGGTCGTAAGTCGAGTAGGTCATAAGTCGGGGAGGAGCTGTACATAATACTTTTGAGGGGTTAAAATTCATGCATTTACAGGGTTATTTACAGTGAACGATAGACACCTGTATAGCTCTTTTATCCTGGGGTTGCCTACCGTACCCTTAGATTCTTTCTTTATGTTACTACATGAAGAGCAGAATCTCATTCACTACACAGTATATGCCACTTTAAATCTACAAATACCTGATACAAATGAAGATTTACAGATACAGTGAACGCTCAAAGACCCGGACTAAAAGGGGGGACCACCTGTACGAAAAAGCAGATTGTCCGTATCTTCCGGCAATTGTGCTAAATATAGAAAAACAATAAATAATGATATAAAACACCAAAAATACATTTCACCGATTCTCCCATTAAATTCGCTTCAGTCAATGTTGTTTCAGTACGTCATTGAAATTTTTTTTTTACGAAAATGATTAATGTCTGACAATTTTAAAAAATTCGGTACAAAGGTGCTCAGCGCCTGATTGTGATAACAGCTGGCTGTATAAGCGACCAGTGTGGGCACCATATTTGTTTGTTGTTGTTCAGTAGTTGGTTGATGCTCTTCTAACATTCACTCAAAATCCAATTATAAATTTATTCGAGTCCTAGAACAAAGTGCAAAACGGGTATTTTCCGCTGTACAGCGGTAATCATAGGAGTGATAAGAGTAGTAAAAGTAATTATGGGGAGTGATAAGAATTAATGTTGTTATGTACAGTCACCCAAAATTCTGTCGCGAACCATGAAACCCGTGTCTGTAGGTTCAGTAGTCTGAATCTCGGGGTTCGTGGTTCACGACAGGACTTTTTTGGGTGACTGTACTACGCGAAGAGACGATGGCGAGCCAGCTCGTGTCAAAATGAAGAACAAGGCTGTATGCTGAATTGGCTTGACGTTCACCCAGGCGGGCCAGGCTCCTGGACGATAACATACAGCAGTACCACGCAACTAATCGCCCTAAACACTCCAGAGGCTGTCTGGTCCAAGCCAAACCTGCAACACGTAAGTGTGAAAATATTGTTTTTCACTGTGGACGTGAAGAATATTAATTGAGTAACTTCTGATGATGTGCAGCTTATGTTGTTTTAACTATTAAGATAATGTACTAATTTGTGTGCTAATATTAGATAAATGTATTCATATGATATGTCACTGAACTTTCAGTTTCCCTCTTGTAAATTAATTATTTGTATTTGACAGGTTTGACCAAATAAACTGCATCAAGTTGACGTGGCAGGTTAATCTTCTTACGGCGCTCAAAGGTATTATGCACCACTACTGGTTGTGGTCACAGAAAGAAGAAATATGTTAAATTAGAAGTTAAATAGATGAATTAGATGTGGTAAAGAGATATGAAGTAGGACAGTGAGCTGTAGACATAGCAAGAGCTGTCATTCTGCAGCCTACAGCTGTACGAACAATTTGCGAAAATGCAGAAAATATCAAATCATGTGGTAAAAGTGTTACTCAATTATCTGCTGCAGAATTAACTTGTAACAGAATAACAGAAGTGGCATTATGGAAAATATGGAAAGAATGCTGAACCTGTGGATCAAGGATCAACATCAATGAATCTCTCCATTTGTTGTTTCCAGAAAGGCGAAAGCCTTAGGTTTATTTGAAACTTTAAAACAAGAAGGTGATAGTGCTGAAAGTGAAGCATTCAGGAACTTAACAAAGACGTTAATGGAGGAATTGGTGTACCGTATTTTACGGCATACAAATGTGTACCCCCCTTTAGCAGGGAGTATTTACAAAAATCCTCCTGTAGCCATAGTTTTCTTAAAAATAATACAGTACCAGGGAATGTGAGGAATAAATAAAAGTAATATCAATAAAAAAGTTACAACAAAAAAACATTGTACATTATTGCCAAATCCGTAAATAAAAGCCAAATGAAAGTTTAACACAGTCACCATTTGCATACACCGCTCATCATAGCAACGGAAACCAGCTGGGACGCTGATTCCCTAACAAGCTCCCCACCCCCACACTTCTGCGCTCTCCTCCCGCTCCCTCACTGAGCCAGCTAACTCGTGTGCAAAGAAATGTATATTCCCATTACGTGTTTGCCCTTAGGACAATTATTCATTTTACTTTTTTCACAATATGTATGTAGGATGGTGTGTGCATGTAACCGAATAAAAATAAAAGGAGAAAGTTACGTATATCTACTTGAAAATACGAGTTGAAAAACAATCATAACACCTCACAGCTTGACCCAATAGCCTCGTGGTTACAGTGACGAGTCTAACCTGGCTACAATGCCATGATTAATCACTATTATAGCATCTGTAAGCACTAATAATAACAATAAATCCAGTGAAATATGGCAGGAAGCGAAGAGAGTTACAACAGCTGACAACGCTCTAACTAGAGGCCACTCACTCCTGTTGCGGCAGCATACGATCAAAATAATGATGGGAGAAATACATATCTTGTAGTCTAATTTGAAAACAGTGATGGGCACAGTGATAAACCAATTATATAAACCATGCATTCACCTATGATAACATAATGAGAAACATTATATAATTTCTAGAGTGAATGAAATAATATTCCCACAAACAATATTATTGACAACTCTGTTTATGTTTCCCACCCGGCACCTGTGTCCTGTGCACTAACATCTTAGTTACATGGGTCTAAAATGATATTTGCTCTGTTTTGAGAATGCTTCTTAGTCCCCGGAACCACCAAATTTTGTCCGAATCTTCCGAAAACCTGATTTACCGGGTCCGAATCTTTGAGGGTTTACTGTAATTTCCTTTTTGTTTCCATCTGTTAACATCGCTGGTGGCATTATTGCTATGTTAGCCTCATCAGTATAGCCATATTCCCCTAGACCTGCGCTACCAGGCCGAGCTGTGAGTTGTTATGGCAATTTTTCAACGCGTAATTTTGGGTAGACAAACAGTACACAATTTAATTTTTTTTTTACTCAGTTACATGCACACACAATCTTACATAAGGAATGTGTAGGTAATGAGAAAAAAATATCATTAGGTTAAAAACTTTAAGGAAATAAAAAATTTCATGTATGAGTTAGCACACTGAACAGGTGAATGGGGGAGTGGTGTTAAGGCCCATTGGTATGGGGTAATCAGAGGCAGCGTTCCTAAGATTGTGTGCACACAAACTTGTACCATTTTTGGTATGGTAATACATATATACTGATCACCCGTAGGTCTGAAAATTCTTTGGTTCAGCTCTGGTCAAGTCCTGAGAGTGCTAGATTGGAGAAAATCTCTCCGTTCCAGGCATGGTAAAAAATTTTCTGTTAGTTCCGATAGATTGCATCATGCTCCGATGCATCACCACATGCTGAGTGTCTGGGGTGGGCTAGTTGCTTGGGTAACTTACGCCATAGGCTCAAGCACTTGGTTCATATTCTGCTGCCATTGTACCAGGTTGTTCCCTCGCTTGCTGCAGCTTGATGTACAATTGCGTTGTGCAGTACAGGTACTGTACTTAACTGTTCCAGGACACAATCAGCCAAGAATACAGGGTTAAGATATAAAAGGTCATTGCAGTTACATATACTGACTGTACATTCAGCAAGTATGAAAGTGCTGTAAATAGCAGAATGGACAGTGTTTGCCTACTGTAGGCGAGTGTGTAGACTCTACACACTAGCCTACATGCTTTGTTATTAATAAAGCACGGAGTAGACTTGAGGGTAGACTCAACATTTTTAATATACATTTGTTTCTGATTATTTGTGAGAGGGTTTTCCCATTATTATTTATTTGTATGTGTTTTGTCTGTGTGTCTACACAAACACACATATATACAATACAGGTAAAAGAAATAATTGTCCGAAGGGCAAACACATAAAGGGAATATACATTTCTGTGTACACAATAAAAAAATGTAACCCCCCCCCCCTCTCTCTCTCTCGAAGGACATGCTATACCGTCATGTGACTGCGTTGGATGCCCGTGATTGGCTGATGCATTTCCCAGCTTATCCCCAGGCATTGTGAAGTGCTAAGTTCATAGTCCACTACCATTGTACAAGGTTGTTCCCTTGCTCACTACCTTTTTGCATTTAATGTGATGTGTAGTATATTGTACATTACCGTACCATGACACAATCACCCAAGAATACAATGTTAAGATGCAAACAGTCATTACAGTGTATGCTTAGTGCAAATTTATATTCTGTAAGTGTAAGCACCGTATGTATGATACCGTGCATAGCAGTGGACAGTGTTTGCATATTGTAGCCTCGTGTGTCGTGTTTGCATGTATTGTACTGTAACTTTACTGCATGTGTATGATGTCGAAAGCTACACAAAAAACCTGTGGCACCAAGGTACGCAGTGTTCAACCTCAAGGCAGCCTGGGACAAGATAATGAAGACAACAATGAGGAATGTGAGGAAGAACCATCTGAATTTTGGTGATGGTACTGCTGCTGCAGAAGCTGTCTTACTGCAGGAGGATGCAGACTTTGAGGGTTTCGAAGTGGAAGAGGAGGCTCACACTCTTTTCTGTGACAATGCTGACACTATTGTGACCAAGGAGGATGTGAGTGAGTGGTTGCATGTGGAAGCCAACGATCCTGGCTATGGTGTCCTCACCCAGGAGAAAAGAGCAACTGGTGTCGTCAGGTCCTACGAAGAAGGACAGGAGGAAGAGGACAACAGTGGAAGAAGTGGAGGAAGTTCCCACCATCACCAGTCTCTGAGAGAAAAGGACATACCTAGACAGCCCCCTCAATTTTATGGCCACCATTGATATCCTCTACTTCCTCCCCTTTTACCAGAATTTTCAGATGAGAGCAGTTACTATTGATGAACTGCAGAAGAGGACCAAGATGAAGCAGAGTAAGATTGGAGTCTACTTCCCCAAGGTCCCCACTTCAGTCCCCAGGTGTCCAAGTGCTGTCTTCTATGGCATCTTGCCTAGCACCAGTGGTGACAGTTGTTCTCACCCCAGCCTACAGCCCTCAACATCAGAGATTGCACTCCAAACACCTTTACCATCACCACCAACACATGCTTCATCATCATACTGTCCATTACCACCACCACATGCCTTGTCATCACCCTGTCCATTAACACCACAACATGCCAATCATTACCCTGTGCATCACCACCACCACATTCCTCATCATCATGACCCAGCAGTTCGTCAGTGGTGGAAATCATTTGTGTCATTCCTGTTCTGCCTCTCTGCTTCATGGAGGGAGAGAATAGTGACAGTTAGGACCAGCTGCCACATAGATGGTACAGAACAAACCAGGTCATCCTGTATCAGCCTATCACAATTTGGCATGCCTGCATCACAAGCTCAAGACAATAGCATCTGCTGGTGAGTACAGTATATATATGGTAGTAGTCTACATTATTTTGTTTATTTACAATATATTGTACATGCACAGTGGTGTTTGCATAAATAAATACAGTCTGTCCGTGCGAGATAAGTAATTTACTCATGGGAAACTTTCCCCAACACCAGGAAAAATTCTGGGGATGACAAAATTCACCTCCATACCCAGAAAGCTCTCATTCTCGGAACTGTTCTGTACTAGTACATGATGACATGAAAAAAGTGAGGCAAAACCATTATGAAAAGGTTAAAGAACATTACTAAATTTATGGAACACTATGGCAAACTCCAAAATATATAACAAATACAGAAAAGACAGAATTGTTGACAGGCTGATTGGAGTGTGTATAAGTGAGAATTTCTGAGACTATGAAATGAAATTAAAAAAAAGACTTTTATTCCAGAGGAAGATGTGACCAAACAAACATTCACCTTAAAGCCCACTAAGCTAAAGAGGCTCAGTATAGCAGAGCAGTTTCAATAGTGCTGTTGCTACACTTGCAAAGGGTGAAAAAATGGTATGTCGATTGCATTTTGCAACTAAAGATTTTCCTAGTGCAAAGTAAAAGAAAAATTTAATGGCAGTGTTTACAATTCAATAATCATTAGATAGCAGATTTTGCTTTCATGTTTTTAATTTATTTTTCCATTTATATATCTGGAGAAAATACAAGAAGCAGTGGGTTAAGTATTTCTAGACAATCTGGATAATGATCTAAGAATTACTTCTGAATTATAAACATTGTAGCATGCTATATTATCATAAGCCAGAAAAGCAAAAAAAAATTCTTTGCATTAGCATGCCACTGAATGTGGCAGGTGACACTAATAAAAATTAATATACTGTTCAGGAGGTCCCCGACTTATGAATGCCTGCCGACACGAATGGGGTTAAACTTCAATTTACATTAATTTATTTACCTGATGACCTATTTTTCACTTTCATTTACCCTGTACTGTATTTTGTCATTCTATTTCTTCTTTTGTCTTAAATTAAGTGAATTTAGATGTATATAAGGACTTAGGCTATGATATAGTGGGATTTTAAACATTGTTTTTTATCAGTACTGTACGGTATGCACATAGCATGTGTTCTGACTTACATATAAATCCGACTTACAAACGTCCTCGGAACGGAACCCATTTGTAACCTGGGGACCCCCTATAATACCGTACAGTAATAATAATGACCATCAACCTTCCCATGTTAATGATTAAAAAATAGCAAACTCACCTGTTTTTCTGATGGCTTCACTTGCTTGGTAAGTTCCTTGACAAGTGTACCTGTCTGTTTATTCCCTTTATTCTGCTGCAGCCTATTTCCTGGAGTTTGCTGTTGGTTTCCGTGTATTTGCCGTGGTTTATTATTTCCTTGATTCTGTTGTTGTTTATTTCCCTGATTCTGCTGCAGTTTATTTCCTTGATTCTGCTGTTGTTTATTTCCTTGATCATGTTGCAGGTTTCCTGGGGTTTGCTTCTGAACAGGACTGATATCTACTGTTTTGATAGTTGTCAAGTTTGGGTTGCTATTAACACCAGGCATAGATAAACGACTGGAAATGGGACCCTTTTTGGATAGTCCACCACGCTGCCTGCTCACAGCATTATGGAGCTTCTTTCTCTGTAAAGATATGCAACCTGTGAGATACTTTACCTCCACTGAAACACTAAAATGAAGTTCCTGGGTCACATAATCCTGATTTAGTGATTCATCACATCTAAATCCTGTGACAGTTTCACAAATGACAATAGTATTTGTTCTCGTAGGATAATAACACCACTTAAAAGATCATTACGGAAGCAAAGCATAAGCTTAAACTGAACAAAAAATGTGTAAGTTTTAAGTAATTTGTTAAAAATTAGAAATATTGCCCCTAAGCAGTGGATTAAAAGGATTGACTGAAGATCTGTGAACTCCTCTCTGTCTTACAATAAGAGATTTTAAAGTTGAGACTGGGCTTCAGGGAAGCGTCCGGGCTTAGATCGATGAAAAATGAAAAAAATAAAAAATAAATAAATCATAATATATGAAAAAATTCCAGAGCAAAGGTATTGCCTATGGCCGTATGTGGACTGAGTTTTATGGCAATATTCGTAATATTTATGCAGTAATGTATGGTTTCCTCTCCCCCAACCTTCCCACATCCCCTTGGGTATACATATGAATGATCGTGATAAAAATATTTGTCCCCAAAAATAGGGAATAAATAGCACAAAAAGACTTTAGGAATTGATTTCAGGCAACTCTCTTCCTCTCTGACAACAAGCAAACACACCATGTAACAATCAGTGAGGCTTGTGCTCTGATAGAGAGAGAGAGAGAGCTCCTTACTGCACATGCCGCACATGGACTCCTTGACCCTTCTAAAACCATTGGAACGCCAAGATGTCTATAGTAAGTCATTCAACACCGAGGACAAGACCTAAAAGAAAGACTGGGATGAAAAGCACACCAGACTATGCACCAGGAGCCTCTTGATGAAACCTGGTAACAAAGGAGTGTGGGCACCTCTGAAACCCTCTCAACTGAGGTAGTACCCTGCCTCAACAAGCTGGGGGCAGCAGGATTTCCTGAAGAATAAGAAATATACAGTAACTAGAGTTCAGTTGGAGATGTAAAAATACACACACAAAAATAAAAAAGATATAACATGTAAAATTGGCTGAGAATGAGCACTTACACACAGGAGAAAGGTTGAGAAACTTTGTCGGCCTGTATCTCAAAATGAACTTTTCCAACACTCAAATTGACAGTTCTCTGCCAGTTTTTGACTGATGACTATAAAACAAACACTCAGCACAGGAAGAACCTTTCCTCAACATAACTGCAGGTTCCAATTTTTTCTATCTTGTAAGATTTATTTTTGGTTTAATATTTAATCTCAATATTTTGACGAAAATTTCAACCAAATTTGAAAAATTTATATCCTTAAAACTAAAGACAAAAACAAACATATTGCTGTGTAATATTCAATGATAATACTAGATCTCTTAGCACTATAAATTTCAAGGCAAAATAGAAAGAAGTAATGGAGAAATTATACCTTAAAAATTTTGAAAAATTTGAGAAAAGGTGTAAAGGGTTGAAAAATTTGAAAGGGTAGAAGGGGGTTATGGGGCTAGAACTGATGTACAAATGATCCTTGACTTATGACGGGAATATCATAACAATCAACCAAAATTTAAAGCACCTACACCAAAAACCGGACTCTCCCCTTAAGGTATTCGGTTTCACCTATATCAATAATGTAGAAATAAGATTGAATTTTAGTTTGAAAGTGGGTGCTTCATTTTGGAAAAAATAAAATCAAGAACAGAAATTAAAATTCTTCCAATGAAAAATGCCCACAACTTAAAATAGACTATCCTAATATAAAAAAGTTTACAACCTGAAGCTAAGGAGGGAAGGAATAGGGTGTCACATAGTACTCATTTCATAAGAAGAATCTTAGAACAATACAGCGATATCCCCATTAGGCGGAAAAACTGGTGCAGAGCATATCCAGGATGGAGATGAATTTTCTCATCCCCAGAATTTTTCGGGTAACCTGGGGAAAGTTCTTGAAGTCTAAAATCCACATTTCGCACAGATACAAACAGACCTGTTTTATACAAACACCACTTTGCAAGTACAATATACGTATTTTAAATAAACAAAATATATTACTGTACTACTATATACAGTATACTACTGTACTCACCAGCAGATGCTGTTGTCTTGAGCCTGTGATGCTGGCAGGCCAAATGGTGATTTGATGATACAGGATGGCCTGCCTTTGTCCTGTACCATCTCTTGTAGCAGCTGTTGCTAACTGTCACTCATTGTGCATGCACTGTATACTGTATATACACCCTATACACACTAGATTACAGTAGGAATACACTGTCCATTATGCTATGTACAGTTCCATTTACAATGGGATAACGTTCCTGAAAACCCATCACAGGTTCAAAATATTGTAAATCAGGGTCATGTAATATGAGGTTCAACACTCAGTCCAACACCCACATATATCACCGAAACTAAAATTCCTACACTAATACTAACCCTACAACACAATTACACAACACTCACCATATCATTAAGAACAACTCTGGTCATCATTACATGTCCCCTTCATGGCTAAGGGGACTCTTGAAGGTGGAGTGGAGACATCACTTTGACTCCCCCACAGCTTCACATGTCAAGCTTCACCTCAAGAGACATGGTTTTCCTGGGTGCCTTGGCCTCCAGAAATTTTCAAACTTACACTGCTCACTTCACATTCCCAAAAACAGATCTAAAACACTTCGTCACAAAAACAAAGCAAATGATGATAACATAAAAACAATGATAGTGGCCAACTCTGCTCACATCATGTTCACAACAACATTCACAAAAAAAAAAAAATTCAAAGTCACCAAAACAGAGAACAATGTGAATATTGGCAATGTCCTCTCACTGTAAAAGAAAAAATGTATCATCACCAACACTGACCGATAAATGTTGGGCTACACGGTCAAGGGCATGTGAGATCACCATGGAACAAAGCTCGAGACTGAAAATGCACTGGGTGGCCATATGGCAGCGCGCGGGTTGACCACAGCTGACAAGTGCACCAAGAGATGCGTTCCATATTCCATGTTGGCCAGATGATGTCCATCGTATGTCCATCGTTCATGTGAATTCTTTTGATCATAAATAGGGGGGTGGTCTCAATACATCACCATCATTCACGCGAAATACTGTATCGCTGAAAGGGTGATCGCAAATCGGGGGATACCTGTACTGTACATTTGGTACTTTCACTCTTACTGAATGTACAGTAACCATTATCACTTTTTTATCTGCTTTAACAGTATTCTTGGCTGATTATATGCTGGTACAGTAATGTACAGTACAACACAACATAAATCACTTGCGAAAACAGCAGTGAGCTACCAAAAAAACTTTTTAATGGCAGCAGACAATGAACTAAGTGTCATGCTGGAAGAGTTTGAGGAGATAAGCTGTGAGATACATCAGCCAATTAATGGCATCCCATGCAGCCACATGACAGTAGTGGTTAATCATAGCTCACAAGCACTCTCAGCATACCCACGCAAACGCTTAGCACGTGATGCAATCTCTCGGAAATTTGTTTCCATGCCTGGAATGGAGAGATTTACTCAAATTTTCTTGTATTTTTCCGGAAACGTGCATGATGCAATCCTCGGAAATTTATTCCTATGCCTGGAATGGAGAGAGATTTCCCAAAATTTCTCAGAATGCCCAATAAAAAATATAAAAACATCCAGCTGTTGGAGACTTCCAGGGATCAAAGATTGCGGTCAATGGAGAGATTACTGTACACAGTTGAAAAGAATTATAGATTTGACAGACAAGACTATGTTGGTATGTAACAGACTGAATACGTTATTATTCTGGATTTAGATATCAAGGACTTTAGGCTTTAATAGACAGGCCCCCCCCCCCCCAATTAGTCTTTTATATTGAGGGTTTACTGTAGTATATTAACTTTGGTTTACAAGCTTGAACGAGTAATAGATGAACACCCTTATTTTATGATTATTGCACTGTGCCATCCATTTTCTTGTTTATAATATTTCAGGTTATGGTTCACTCACCACCACCAACACTCACCATCACCACAACACTCACCATCAACAGTCACCATCATCAACAGCACTCACCATCACCACAACACTCACCATCACTACAACACTCACCATCACCACCACCAAAAGCACTCACTACCACCAACACTAACCATCACCACAACACTCACCATCACCACAACACTCAACATCACCACAACACTCACCATCACCACAACACTCAACATCACCACAACACTCAACATCACCACAACACTCACCATCACCACAACACTCACCATCACCACAACACTCACCATCACCACCAACACTCACCATCTCCACAACACTCACCACCACCACTCACTGCAACCAACAATCACCATAATCACCACCAACACTCACCATCATCACTAACAACCAACACTTATCCTCACCACCACTTAAAACCAACCAGTAGTGTACGTGTTACTAATGTGTAGAGTCACTTGAGCAACTTTGTTTACTCTGTTAATCTGCAGGCCACTCACTCGGTCACCCCAGTTCTAACGTGTTCTCATCCTATATACACCAGCTGATGGTGATCAATGTTAGTGGTGATGGTGAGTATTGGTGGTGATGGTGAGTATTGGTGGTTATTATGGTGATAGTTGGTTGCAGTGAGTGGTGATGTTGAGTGTTGGTGGTGATGAAGAGTATTGGTGGTTATTATGGTGATTGTTGGTAGCAGTGAGTGGTGTTGGTGAGTGTTGGTGGTGAGGATAAGTGTTGGTTGTTAGTGATGGTGGTGAGGATGAGTGTTGGTTGTTAGTGATGATGGTGATTGTTGGTTGCAGTGAGTGGTGGTGAGGATAAGTGTTGGTTGTTAGTGATGATGGCAAGTGTTGGTGGTGAGGATGAGTGTTGGTTGTTAGTGATGATGGTGATTGTTGGTTGCAGTGAGTGGTGGTGGTGAGGATAAGTGTTGGTTGTTAGTGATGATGGCAAGTGCTGGTGATGAGGATGAGTGTTGGCTGTTAGTGGTGGTGGTGAGGATGAGTGTTGGTGATAAGGATGAGTATTGGCTGTTAGTGGTGATGGTAAGTGTTGGTGAGTGTTGGTGGTAAGGATGAGTGTTGGCTGTTAGTGGTGTTGGTGGTGAGGATGAGTGTTGGTTGTTAGTGGTGATGGTAAGTGTTGGTGGTGGTGAGTGTTAGTGGTGAGGATGAGTGTTGGCTGTTAGTGGTGATGGTAAGTGTTGGTGGTGGTGAGTATTGGTGGTGAGGATGAGTGTTGGTTGTTAGTGGTGATGGTAAGTGTTGGTGGTGGTGAGTATTGGTGGTGAGGATGAGTGTTGGTTGTTAGTGGTGATGGTGAGTGTTGGTCAACACCAACTGGTTTTAACAGGACGAGAAGTTCAAACTGGGTGACGGAATTGCAGCCTGCAGGCTAGCAGAATAAACAAAATCGCTCTACACATTAGTTATACATACAGTACTTGTTGGGTGTAAGCAGTGGTGGTGGAGGGGTGATGCAAAAAAAAGACCACTGAACAGCCAGGCAAAAATAACTTGGGTCACAAATATCTACTATAATATGCAGAAATCAGTAATATAAAGAGCGAGCTTGTCAAGTAAATTGAATGCTACCAGGAGAAATTTTTACACAAGGAGAAGAGCACTGATTAGCTGCGAACGTACGTGGCTACATTGCTCTCATTGGTGGCGAGACTGTAAACAAGCATGGCTGCTGTCAGCAAGTCCAGAGTGTTCTGTCTTGTATTATGGATTTTCATAATTTTTCCAGTAAAAAATTACTCCAGGAGAGGAGCCAAGAGCTCTATAACTGCTACCGCAAGCGGTACTGAATTATGATGACAAATAAACAAACGTTATGTTAGGCTGTAACTCATGTCATGTTTATTGGGTGTGCCTGCCCGTATACAGTTATATAGTGTTGAGACGGAGGCAGATGAGAGACCCAGAGTAGGTTGAGGTGTTGGGTGGTGTGAGGTGAGCTTGTTTGCGTATAATACGCATGACACAGCGAGTTTTAAGTGGCCAACTTGATCACATGGTACCCAGCCGGGCACCGCCAGCCTCACTGTAGCTATCCCCATCACACCACCAACACCTAACCTGTTTCTCCTGAAGACTTTCAACACGTAAGTTTAACTTGTATTTATTGTGTACACAGGTAGACTGTGTCCATTGCATCGTTTATCATTGTGACGACATAAAAATATGGCAAATTAAGTACTCATTGTAAGTGTTAAGATTAGACTAATTACATAGCTATGATTGTCATGTAAATATATATTGGATTAGACATTTATGTTATTGCCTATGTATGATTTATTTGAAATACTAAAATGAATTGTATTCAACAGGTTTGACCGAATTATAATGTTCGAGTTCAACGTCACGAGTCTGAACATTCCTTTAACTGCCTGATTGGCAGTTACAATAACAAATCAGCATTTTGCAGGGTAGGGCTAAGCTGGGTACTACTGCAATTATTTGAGATAATTCTGAAATAAATGCTGCGTTATTTTTTACTTTAATGGACCCGAGTCTGTAATATATGGACCTAGTCCGAACAGATCAGTGTCCCTTAAAGCCAAGGTCCATTACAGAGGGTGTCCATTATATCGTGGTTTAGTGTAGTGAGAAAAAAAAAATCAAATCTTCCCTCCTTCTTTAATGAGTTTCCCTCCTTTCTTAAATCCCCTCCCCCTCTCTGAAGAGCAATTTGCTACACATACCACCCTCCCACACCCCTCCTCCCCAACAAACGGCCCTGCCCCAAATACCATTACCCCTCTACACCCCATGTGACCCAGCCTGGCGTAGGGGTTAAGTAGTGGAGTTCATGATTACTTTTGACTGCAACTTTACATACAGATTTATGTATTTCTTTTATGCTTCTTCACCTATACATTTATGAATTAACATTCTTGTTGTGCAACATTTGCTTGAATTATACACAGCAATAACATGACCATTTAAAATAAAGCTGATATATGGGATTAGATTGCTTTCATATCATGAAGTATCACCAATGATCAATGTTAAGATACTGTAATAGTCCACACATTAATAAAAAAGTCTTATTAAAAAATGCATCCAATAAACTTACTGCTAAGGCTTGTTGAGTGATGACATGATTTGGATTCATTCTCATGTGCTTAGGAGGGGTAATACTCATGGGATCACCACCTGAACGCCTCTTAAGGGAACTGCGTAAGTCTTCTTGTGGTGGTAGTTGAACCCCACTAACCAATTGGGAGAGGATAGCACCAGCTCCATATGGAACAACTCCAGCACTCCACTATTAAAGATAAGAAATATTATACAGTATTAAATTTCCTGTTGGCAGTATATCTTCACTAAAGTGTATTACATCTATGTACAATATTTTAACCTTTCTATCTGTCGTTTGTTTTTCTTTGGAAATTTTCTCTTAAATGTTCTCTATCATTTCTGGCTACATTATTCAAAACAAATAAGAAACAAGTTGGGAAGTGTGATACTGTACTTTGTATGTCAATGCTAATATGATTTATAAGCCAAAAGAATACCGTAAATAACCCGTGTAACCCAATAAAAAAAATTTTCTAATTTGTAAGGCATAGGAGCACCCATATTCATGACCAAGGAATAGAAAGTCACAACTTGCAAAAGCATGAGTAAGATGTAGTTTTGACAGACGCTTAGCTGAACAGGTGCAAAGGTTGATTTTCACATTTTGTTGATCTCCCACAAAGCAATGGGCAGAGCAAGGGTTCAATGCATGACAGCTTTAGTCCAAGTGATGGGATCCTAGTCAGCTTTTATCTGAATGAATGATGAACAGGCTCAACTTTGAGAAAACAAGTATGGTATATTTACCAAGTTACCATGACTTCAATGCATTAATACTGTACTACCCTTTTCAGTCATTTTTTGTGAAATATACTGTAAATTCTTATTTTATCTTTTCAACAAAATCCATCCGACTTCTATTTGTAGCATCATTCATATCACTATTTTACTGTATATAAACATCTCTTACGAATATCTTGTATGATGATTTTTAACTTTGACTAAGATATCCTTTCTCTGCCTTTAACTTGGATAAGCCACATTGTACAGTACTGTACTAGAGACAGCTATTAGCAGGGTGCTATTAGTGGTTGGTTCAGTGTGTATCTAGCTATTACAGGTTGACAATCCCTTATCAGAAATCCTTGGGGCCAGAGGCATTTTGGATTTCGGAATTTTTCGGTTTTCAGAATGGTTAGGCTTCTTTTTTTTATATATAAGCCCACCCGGGCATAAATCACTGACCCACATCGGGGCCTGGGGGGAGGGGGGAGAGGAGGAGGAGGGGGCGAAAATATAATAATAATAATAATAATAATAATAATAATAATAATAATAATAATAATTCATAGGTCCAGGTTGCATTTCTCACTTTTGATCTTTTTTTTCATTCTTGTATTTCTTTATTATTATTATTATTATTATTTTATTACAGTATTATTGTTATTATTACAGTGGGGTATGCTATAACGAATGGATTCTATAACGAATATTCCTATAACGAACGGTTTTACTTATAAAATTGAGAATGCTATAACGAACGAAACTCCTACAACAAAATTTTTTTCTTTTGTTTTTTTTACTAATTTGTTGTTTTTTATTACAAGTATTAATTATATTCTTTATTTCAGGGGTTTAGATGCATATTTATGCACTTTTTTACAATTTTTTTCAATTTTATATTATATTTTTCAGTGTTAAGTAGTTGTATTTGGGGGCCTAGAACGGATTAATCCTATAACGAACGAATGCTATAACGAACAAGGTTCTAGAACCAATTAGATTCGTTATAGCATACCCCACTGTATTTACTTTTATTATTATATTTTATTATTACTATTATTATTATTGATATTATTATTTTATTTTGGTGTACAGTATTTTAATTAAAAATTTTATTTACTATGAATAATTATTATTATAATTATTTCTATTACATTTTCGCCCACCAGGCCCCGATGTGAGTCAGTGATTTATGCCCGAGTGGGCTAATCCCCGTAAAAAAAAAAAAATTGACCCACAAAAAACCTTTCGGTTTTTAGAGCTTTTCGGAATTTCGGATAAAGGGTTGTCAACCTGTAATTGCAATTCAAAAGGGATTCCAACTTGGCATATTTCAATATGGCATGGGGGGATTATGTGCCTCAACATACAGAAGTATAAAACTTATGGGGAATTACATGCCTCATCAAAACCGTTTAACCGGAAATTATCATTGCAATAAACAAACTTGCCAACTAGACATAATCCTGACACAGCTCTGTCCTCTTGCTCAACCTTAATACTGCACAACCCATGTTGTACTGCTTCCCCATTACTGTATATTTGTTTTTCAATTCCACTGTAATTTATGTTATATACAGTACATATAATATAAATAAAAAATATAATAAATAAATATAGAAGTGATGACCGTGGTAACATTATGAGATGTTCTTATTATCACCATGCTATTGTACTATTCCAGATGATACTAAATGTTACATAATACTTCCTTGTGATAAATGTATACCTGTAGTATGTATCAGGTGCCTACAGGAGAGCTCGGGTTCTCAACTGGCTCAGCCATGTTAACATTGTTATTATTATTCACTCTGTATCTGTGTTTTTCTGGCTAAATAAACTGTTTCAATTCAATTCAATTTCACTTGTGGGTATTAACTTGCCAAAAACTGCTTGACTCTATATCACGATTTCTTAAGAGAGAAACAGATGTTTTAATCTTTATGAATTTTCTGAAGGTGATATTTTTAGTCTTTGGAAAAATAAATTAACTCTTCATTGAGATTTTTTTCTGTTTTGGTACAAGTACCCATTCATGTGCTGATCCTTGATGTTTGCTTGCATGATAAAATTTATTGTTTTACACTTACTGCAAATATTATTAACATTTTTGCAGAAGTGCGAACATGTGTTTACAATAAACATGTATTACCCTACCTTACCCTGGGTCTCTGGCCACTTGAGTTTATAACGGACTAAGGATTTTTACAACCCTACTGAGACAACAGGAGTTGCGGTGTTTATTTTAAATATTCATCAATTCCTCTGTAAAGATACCTTTTGGAGTGAGTGTACCTGCAGCACAACTCGGTGTCTTTTACTTTTATACAGGAACTTTATACATTTTTAAGGTCCTTTAAAAAGAAAGACATTGATAATACTATATTTCGTATTTTCTTTATGAAATGCTGAAGTTACCACAGAGAAATTTAAGAACAATAACCTGAGAGCTGTTTCTCACAGAAAACTGTGGAAAACTTGTTGGATTATGGTTCAGTTGAGGAGCTGGTCCCCGTGGCATAGGTCCAGACAAAGAGACTAAAGGAAGTTGTGGTCGTGCCATTAAAGGAGGTCCATTTCTGGGAATAGCCATATTGGGCTGTGACATTGGCATCTGAGGATTTAAAAGAAGAGGTGGACGTTCCCATGGATTAATCTGTAAGGAAATAAAAATTTAAATTATTATGACATTTGGGTACATAGTAAATATTTTCTTAAACATTTTAGGCTCAAATTTATGATTTTTCTTTTTTTTTATAAATCAATGAGCATTGAGAAAATTATACTCTTTCATCCATCTTCTTTCTTAAGGGAGTTACAGTAAAAAGATTTGACAAAGAATAAGCCATATGTCTAATTTTACCAGATATATATCTATCTATACGAATAAGACAATAGGAGGTAGATGGGAAGAACCAAAAGGAGATGGAAGGATGAGATGGACACACTAAAAAATAGAGGGTGGACATCCAGGAAACAGCAGTGTGAATGAATTAGGTGAAGTGCAAGGTGTCATACAATTTATGGGGAAAAATGTACAACAAATGGATCAACTTAAGCAATGTCAAGCAACAAGGGTAAACTACATGAATAACTGAGCTTATTTGGAGACAAAAATAGGGCAGAACACATATAAAAGCAGTGGAAATGAATGAATGATAATGAATGGAGAATATATATGTATTTGTCCAAGATGCCAGCCACCATGCAATACAACAGGAGATGATATAAAAAATATATACAGTATATATATATATTTTTTTTTTGCATTTTCTGGTTATAATGCATGATAGCCAAAATCAAGAGGAATAACAATCTCCCTCCATTTGCTGTGATGTGTTAATTCTTACTAATATAGTACTTATCAATCAGTCTCTATCGCTAGTTTACTACACCTCTGGCAAAATAAGAGTTGATGACTAGTACGTCTGAGGAACTGTTACTTTAGGTTCAAATCCAAATGACCTACTAGTGATTTGCCAGGTCCTACAATTTATGATGGCTGGCTGCTTTGTCCCCCCAGCTAAGTCAAGACTTACTCTTTGATTTTTGCTGACATGTCATAAGTAATTTTGAAAAACATTATATTTAATTTCTACTGAATATACACAGATAGTTAATGATAATCTTATTTATTTTGTAAAGGATTCATTGTATTAAAGCCTACAGGATGACCACCTATAAATAATAATTTTCAAAATGACTATAAATAATACCGTACAGTAACATACAGTACTCTATACAGTTTACTATAATAGGTTCACAAAGTTGAAGCTCATGGAATGCTCAGTTGGAAATACAAATGACAAAAATACCTGAGCAGAGATTGCAATTTCATTTTACATTTTTGTACAATATGTTGAACACCCATGAATTCTTTTTTATTAGTTAATCAATATCAGTGGTGGGCACGGTTCCGCTAATCCGCTAACCATTAATCAGCGAAGCTAATTTTCTCATTAGCGGATTAGCGTTTTCGCTAACTTTGGAAACCATTAGCGAACCAATTAGCTTCCGCTAAATTTAGTTCCGCTAACTTTAAGTCAGCTAACAATATTTATACAGGTTTGTTCCTGTCTGTTGTAAGCGTGTGATGCCGCGACGCGTGTCTCCAACAGCCAGTCAGGCCAATAGGTTGTATGAGAATGCAAATTAATTATTTGTGAAATTGTGTACAGTGTACACCTTGATAATTTGATCATCATCTGATCTTGGCATGATGCTATTTGCTACCTATGCTATACAGTACTATAGTATTTGGATTAGTTTAATGCTTTCTGTCTTTTCGTACAGTAAATAAAGATTATAAAGTGTATGTTGAAACTCGAATGTAAACTAATGTTTAATTTCATTTGTTCATTTAATTATTTGTGTACACCTTGATCATCATCTGATCTTGGCATGCTATACCTTTTTGGAAAGCTCTATGTCTAAGCTACAAGACAACATATGAAAATTTCAGCTCTCTAGGTCTGTTTTTAAGGGTTGTAGAGCCCCCCCCCCCCCCAAAAAACGAAGCTAAATTCATATAATAAAAGTTAGCGGGTTAGCGTTAGCTTCCGCTAATTTTTTTAGCTGTTTAGCGGTTTAGCGTTGGCGAAGTTAACTTTTTAGTTAGCAGATTAGCGGTTAGCGAAGCTAACTTTTCGTTTAGCTGTGCCCACCACTGATCAATATTTACTCACATGCATTGGTCTTGGGCCAGGCCATCCACGAGGGCTTCCATGGTAAGGCATCATCCCACCTCTTGGTCCACCTCTGGGTCCACCTCTGGGTCCACCTCTGGGTCCACTTCTTTGCCCACCCCATTGTCCACCTCGACCTCCACCACGGTCACGACACCAACCTACTCGCCCACCACGGCCTC
>NW_024736071.1:18883865-18958865 GCF_018991925.1 Homarus americanus
GGAAATTACTTTCTCTGGAATGAATGGCTCCCTGTCCCAGCCGCGAAAATGCCGGCACCTTTAAAACTACCCACAGACATTCTAGGGTACATCTAGTGTGTCATCCGCGAATAACCGAGAACCACGAAGTAAATAATCGCGAGCTTGGGGGGGCCCCCCCTGTAATCACTTCCACACACTTTTGCCCTGGCCTTGTGGAGGGAAAACTAAAATTAGTGTACGCTGTACTGAATTTTAGCTCATTTTTATTACCATCCAGTGTTTAAATTGTGTAGTAGGTTTAGTAATAACTTATGCATTGGACAGAAGTGAAACTAGAAGCCTTGAATAAGTCAAGCAAAATGGGCTCTTGAGGGGGAACACCATCTCTAATTTGAGAATACAGTATTAAGTTTTTGGACTGGCCATCCCCCTATTAGTCCAAAATTGTGAGGGCTTACTATGAATACATATCATTCCCAAACTTGCTGCTTTTACAAATCCTATGTAATTTTACACTATTGGCAGAAATAGGACCAATTTTGAAATATTCCATTCAACACCTGAAGGGAAAGTGCAGTAATTTCTATGCAGCATAAAATATTTCTTAAATTACTTAAAAACAAAACTATGCAACAAAGCCAGAGGTGCAAGATCCTTTATTGTTTTGTTTCGCCTCTAAAATTCATTATGCATGGCCTATACTACCTGTATGGGAAGTGCTCATTTGTATATTCTGTAGCTCATCCAATTTCTTTCTATCTGGATGAGTTCTCAATGAACTTGGGTCCTTCATGTTAACTAAGAAATGTGTTGGTGTGGTTGCCACTTTCACTCTTCTCAAACTGCTCCTCAAGAAGTTTATCTTGTGCCAGGTCTCAATTACAAAACTGATTGTGGTTCTCTCCCACTGTAGTACATTATGTCCAAAATTACAGCAGCTGCTTCAAGGTTTGCAATAAATACTTCTATATTTCTTTTAACTGCATAGTTTCTTACTTTCTATATATTTTCATTTTCCAATAAAGCTATTTTCTTTTCACACTTTCACTACCCTGGGCCAACTTTCACCATAGTGGACCAATCTTGATATAGTGATATCTCCATTAGTGGGAACAAATGGTGCAGAGCACTTCCAGGAATGAGAGATTTCCGGGCAACGAGACGACTCTCTCACTCTCTCAAAGCTGGAAAGAATCCCTCATCCCCAGAATTTTTCAGGTAACAGAAAAGTGTTCTTGAAAGTTCCAGAAATTGCACATTACATCATCTCTCAAACCCAGAAAAATATCCCCCATCCCTGGAATATTCCGGAATTTTTCGGGGACCGGGAAATTTTGATCAAATTTCTGGAAAATGCGGTTGATTTTCATCTCTCAAAGCCAGAAGAAAACCTCCCCCATCGCTGGAATTTTCCGGGTACTGGGAAAATTTTCTCCGAATTTTCCAGAAATTGTGCATTACATTCTCGAACCCAGAAAAATATCCCCATCCTTGGAATATTCCGGGTACCGGAAAAAATTTCTCTGAATTTCCGGAAAATGTGCCTGATTTTCATCTCTCAAACCTGGGAATAAACTCCCCCATCCCCAGAATTTTCTGGATAATGGAAAAACTTTCTTGCAATTTTCCAGAAAATGTGCCCCTCGGAAAATCGTTCCCAAAGCCAAAACGATTTTCTGAGAAAATATCAATTCTGGCTATCAGAGAGTTCCGAGTTTTTGAGGGATTCTGACTAACGGAGGTATTACTACATAGCACAGGCACACAAAAAAACACTTACATTATGCTGATGCCCAGGGCACAACACCAGGCACACTTACAGTACTACACATTTACAATACATTTTAAGCAAGTTTTATAGCTAGACATTTTTCCTATCACCAACCCACTTTTACAGAATGGACACCGGGCAATATAACTAAGACTTCCAAGTGCCCTCTTAGGTTACAAGATATGCAGTACAGTACAAGTATATACATTTATATATACTGTATATTGGTTCTAAATAGCTACTGAGACCCAACTATGAAAACTCATTTGTGTTGTTTTTCCTTTGTACTGAATACTGAATAATCTACTCAGTTGCTCTCTTCCTGAAAGAGTGAGTTTTATTTATAAAGTTCCTGTTTAGAGACTTGGTTGTGATGGAGAAACTTAACTAATTACTGTATTAATTCCAGTTACTGTAATAATGTCTAAGGAATTTAACACTAAAAGTTGTATTTTAGATAACAGGATTAAAAAATTAAAAAAAAATTTATTACTATACAAAAATATTCATGGCTCATGCCTAAGACTATCAGAATCTATGTATTTATTATTTCAAAGGAATAACACTTTTCCAATAAACTTACCCAAAGAATCTGGAATAATACGTTCAATAGTTGTGTTGGTGAGAGAGATCTTGGACCGTTCACTCTTAAATCTATCGCGCCCTCTTCCTTCCTCATCTTCCTCCTCTTCTTCCTCCTCCTCTTCCTCTTCTTCCTCTACAATATTTTGGGTTTCTACATGTACATCATCTGCAGCAATAGTACATACAGTATGAAGATCTTATTAATTATTTTCTGTTATTTCAATAAAATCAATTTCATAAAAAATTCCTCTCCCTAAAAACCTTTTCCTATCTTATCAATTTTACCATCTTTATCTGAACACATTTACTCTTCACACAGATCTCACCCCAACATTTATTCCTCACTTCTTTTACTCATTTAATCCACTTTTAATATTCCTTACCTCAGTATTCACAAGATTTCATCTTCTCCTATATTCAATTTTGTATTAATTTTCAACTACAGTCAACCCTCGCTTTACGTGGTCCCACATTCCGCGTTTCCACGTTTACGCGGTACCCTGCCGAAACCGGAATGCTCACATTTCGCGATGCGTGTACCCCTTTACGCGGAGAGCGGCTGGCGAGCCGCGCCATTTTTTGATCCAAACCTCCCGCCATCTCTCCCACCATGTTGTGTAAGCGGCGCGAGCAGGGTGCGCACAAGGTCGCCCAGTCATCAAAACATTACCGAGTTCTTCACCCGCCACCCACCACAGCCGGCCCAAGTCAGTGATAGTGATAATTATAGTGAGGATATGGACTTATATGGACTTTGAGGGATTTGACAAAGAGGCCCTGCAAGCCTCTGTGGTGGATAGTGATACAATTGATACAAGTGATACAGGTGAGGGCCAATAATCTGCCCTCTGCCTCGGAACCAACCCCCCATCCCCGTGTGCCCAGCCATCTTTTCTACTAATGTAAGTGTTAAAAAACCTAATATTGATATTTCTCTTAATTATTAATTGTGTGTGCATACCATCATAAAATTAAGAAGTTATTTTTACTACAACGTAGGTATTGTGTCTGAAAAAGTGGAGTTTGGGGATCGGCCCGGTCTCTATTTCAATTAACCCCATATGTTATGTTGTTCACTTTACGCGTTTCTCACTTTACGCGGGCCGCCGTGGGTTGAATTAACCGCGTAGTGAGGGTTCACTGTACAGTATTTCCTAATACTTAAACATAATTTCTTTTCATATTCCATTTTTAAAATTCTAGATAAATTTGCAGCTACTGCAACTGACTGTAAAACATTTCAACCCTGTCTTGCAAAGTTCTGCCAAAGCTTCTCTAAATTCATGTCCCATTAACTTTGCAAGAGTAACATTTTGAAAGCTACATCCTCGGTGTCAGCTAAACTTGCCAGCATTTTCTTTTTAACAGCACTCACAAACAAGTTTTACCCAATTGCAGCATTTGCAAAATTTTAAAATACCTTTTGGTGTTAACTGCAGTTTTCCTACAAACAAACGTTACTAGGGCACATGAATGTGGTGTAAACAAATGACAATACAGTTTATACAAGCCAAAAAATATTTAAGTACACTGACCATTTGGTGAGTAATGACAATTTACTAGTATTGATAGTTAATTATTAATTAAATTGACAAGTAAAAAAAATTTCAAACTTAATACTTATGGTACATGATAATGTTAAGCAAAGCATGTTGTACATTATACAGGCAGTATACAGCAACAAGCACCAAGACTCTTGATACATGATTAAATAAAGTTATATTATTTAACCTAAAACAATACAAGATACAGTCAAACATTCAATTAACAGTACTTTATATTTTAATGGTAGTACACTGTGTTGGCAGTATGCGGCAACAAGCGAACGAAGTCTACTGTCTCTGGTACAGTACTGGTAAATGATTAAAATATTATTTTATTTATAACAAAAAGAATACAAAATAAATTTTCTTAAAGGGTTAGTTAATATTTAATACCAATGTAAACCATCCAAGTTTCAAAATCTTTCAAATTCTGATTCATCATTATCAGACAAAAAAATCATCTATCATATGGGTCTGCTGACTCTGCCTCCAAATCACTGGCGACGATGGCAACACTGGCCGAGCTGCTGAAGGCCAGCCAGCTGTTCCCAGGCGCCTGCATTGTTTACAACTTTACACCACATTCAAGTAAACATTTATAAAACCCAGGTGCATTACATGAATATGCCGTAACTATATTTTTAAAAAATTTAACAACAATATTACAAGCAACTGCCCTGGTGACGTTTGTTTGTAAGAAACCACATTTTACACCAAAAGATATTTTAATGTTTTGGAAGGTGTCAGTACATATGACTAGTGTAAATACTGACTTTAGGCCAAGTTCAGTAACAGTTACCCTTCTGGAAAAATGCTACAGTTAGGTAAAACTTGTTTGAGAGTGCTGAAAATTAAGTGACTGAGACCTACTGGTACGGTAAAGTGATAATCTGATGCTAGTGGTGGAGCGTACCTAGAGGTTGACATTTTATACCTGTTGTACAGTACAGTAGAAGACAACCCCTAAATTTGAGCACAAAAAATTGAAGATTCAAAATTCGACTTATAAGCCACAATATACGGTACCCACAAAACTGAGTGTACGTAAGTATAAATGAATAACATTGTCTCCATTCAACATTATGTTAAATAATATTTTAAAGATGGAGTGAGAAAGGTGTGGGTGATAAGAGAGATGCAGTGGAAAAGAGTGGTAAAGAGTGGAGTAGAAAAGAGTGGTAACACAGCACTTGGTAACACACCAGTGTGTTACCAAGTGCTCCTCAACAGCTGGTCTTGAACCTGCCACCATGCACTTCAATTAATCACACAAAATTTTATGTCACACAATAAGATCTACACTTAATATACAGGGACAGTATTACCTTATTTATTATTAATATATATAATGTACTGTATTGTCTTTAATGGGGATACTGTACAGGGGTCTAATCAGATTTTATATAGGCCTAACGTGAGCTAATAGGTAAGCCTTGTTTGCCAATGTTTTAATTTACTTTTTTCTTTTTCTTAACGGAGAGTAGTCCACCCTGACACAGGGGCCTAGGGGGGGCCAAAAAATAAAGAGTAAAAATAAATTAAAAATAGACAAGAAAAAGATTATATTAATCTACACCAAGAAGATGCCGGAAAACCAGCTTTTTGAAGTGAGACAGATTGTATGAGTATGGAAACAGAAAAAAGCAGAGCAATCCATAGTTTGGCTGTGTGAGGAAAGAAGGAGGTACCATAACAGGTTATTCTAGTGTGACCAACATCCAGAGAGAAACAGTGGGCACCATGGGCAAGACGAGTGTTACGAGCCCACGGCCTTGCCGACGGTACACAGGATGCCAAATCCACCGAACATTGGTCGTTAAAGTACATTCTTGTTTGATCAACCTCTTGTGGTATATGTTTTATCATAAATAATATCGCACACAGTAATAAAGAATAGAACAAAATACAATACTGTACAGTATGCAATTTTACTTCAAAATAAAACAACAAGGGATGTACCAGTCATCCCTCCCTCCGTTACCCTCCATAAAGGGGAAGGGGGTGAGGGTTGGGAAGGGCTGTGTCATATTTGTCAGTTTGATTTTATGTACAGTACAGTATTCATTATTATATTTTTGTAACATCAGCCTCTTATAGTGTATGTTTTATCATTGATAATATAAAATATTAAATACTATAGAAAAAATACATATAAAATTTGTAATATGACATCAAAATTAAATGACAAGACCAAATTAGAAGATAATCTTTTCCCTTGACCTCTGCATAGGAGGAAGTGGCCATTGTCGAGTTCCCCATTATCTTTTATTCATTACAGTACTGATACATTATAAAAGTAAGTGTTATCATTTTTTTGGCCCTCCCCCTCCCCCCATTGTAGGTTTATGACCTTTGCCCAGGAGGGCTATTGCCTATAAAAAACGAAAAAAAATAAATAAAATAAAAATAATTCATATTCTCGACTTTTAGTATGAGGGAAGCTCCCGCTTGCAGTGCACCTCACCCCATCCATCTTGCTACATGGATGTTACCATAGCTGACCAAGAAGGAAATACTCGTGGGCCTCTGGGCAAAAGAAGTGAAAAGCGGCAGGCACTCTTGAATGCCAGAAAGGTTGAAATTTTGAAGAAACTCGAAGCTGGGACGAGGATATGCAATGTAGGACGCCATTATAAAGCCAATGAATCCATCATCAGAATCCCCAGGAAATGCAAGGAGAAAATATTGCCTGCTCTCCCACCTGGAGATTCAGAATTCTGTGCTTGTTACCTGAAGTCTTTCTAGAGTAAAGGTCTGACAAGTCCAGTACAATATAGCGATTTTAACATGTGTCAAATGGCATTGTTTGCGCGGATTTCCGATGCATGGACGTGTACCTGTACAATATTCCCATGCAAAAGGAAACCCTCACTGTATGGTACAGTACAAGGATTAAGAAAACTAGGCTGAGTTTAACGTTCAAGTCTACAGAATATGTAGTTTGGGAATGTTAAGCGTAAGACACCCTGCCACAAGTTTGAACTTCTGAATGTGAGACCTATAGTAGCAAAGCAGTAGTCAGACACTCACCAATCTGGTAACTGCGTGTGAGGCAGGCCGGGAAGCAAGGGAGAGGGACTGGAGGTGGAGGAGGAGTGGCGTTAGGTTACGAAACTTGCTGGCCTGCTGGGGGGAGTGTGGTGTATACCACCAATGTATATTTTCTCAGTACATTAAGGATTGATGAAATTAATGGAGTTAGCACTGTATAGTAAATGTTGTGATTAATTTTAACTATGTGTTATGAGTCTAATTATATAGGATGACGGTATAACACAGTTATCAGATAGGCAAGTGTTTGGCTACTGTTTGGCTACCATAAGTCTCATATTCAGAAGTTCGAACTTGTGGCTGGGTGTCTTATAAGGAACATTCCCCGATTGTACAGCGTTGTCCAGCCTAACCTATCTGAGTTACTTGCAAATCTCATAAATTATTAAGTTAAAAAGAGCAAACATGAGTACAGGCATGCCAATTCCCCTAGGAATATTATAATATTAATTTAACATGCACTGTACTGTACTGTATTGTACTGTACTGTACTGTACTGTACTGTACTATACTATACTAACTCTGCTCCCAAAAAGAAAGGTCATCCACAAATCCCAACTGCACATATTCATGTCCTATCCAGCCAATTTTTGGTGAATCAGCCCCATTGGGGTGAGACCTGGACCCTCATAAACAAAATCTATAAATATTGTAGATTGAGGTATGTGTACGTGAGTGTGGTCACATAACATGGGATGATACTAGCCACCCTACTAGAGGTATAGGGTTGACCTGCAATAGGGGAAGGACAATAAAATATAATTGAACCTTGTATGACCCATAACCATAAGGTAGATTATGGTCTTAATACATGATTAAACCTAGAACAGCATTTCCTACATGATATTCCTTATGTGTCTTTATAAAAAGGGTTTTGACATGAAACTTTTTATAGTACAGTACTGCAACAGTCAGGGAGGAGTCACATTGTGCTCCACTAAATGAAATGTGAGTGACATGTTGGCCTTGGATTCAAAATGACAAAATGTAAATTTGACATGGCACACCTAGAGGACTTGTACAAATGGGGAACAAACGTTTTATAGTGTATGATATTAGTTCTTCAGCCAGCAGCATGTATTATGAGAGCCACATTAAGCATAGCTACAAATATCAATACTCATAACAAATTTAAAAACAGGTGCTATAACTCACTCAACGAAGATTCATTGTAATGCTCTTGAAGTTCTTCCTCTTCATAAACTGAATCAGATGTTTGTAACCTGCTATGGATATTTTTTGAGTGGCTAATGTGCCCACCCTCATCATCATCAAATTCATCTTCAACTCCCAGCTCAATGATGTCCTCAACTGCAACCTGGTAATTTCAGAAATAAAAATTAGTCTAGTTTTGTCCAATATTAAGTCCAGTAACTGAAGCACTAGAAAATCAAGTGTATAAAAAATAGCAATGCCACCGTAAACAAGAAAAAAAAATTATTACTGTACGATATTACAAATCCAGTCGGTTTTTCAAAAGGAACACACTCTTTTTCTTGTTACAGTATTCAGTCATTCTTGATACTGTCACATGTGTTTTGTTATGGTGTTCCCTCCCATAACACAACCCCATGATTTCCATCTAATCAATGACCATCACTTCATATAAACCACCCAACACCAATCAGTTGCATGTCTATCCCTAAATGAACCAAATACTATACACTTCTACAGTAAAAGTCCAAAAATCCGGATGCCAGGAATCCGGACTTTTTGAAAACTCAAACTTTTTAAATTTAGCGGTCTTTTGTGGGTTACGTGAATGAATGGAGTTGCTTTAAAAAATTAATTTACATAATTCTAATAATATAAGTAATTGTAAATTACAGGTAGCTAATTTTGTTAGTTTGTAATTAGCTTGAACTGAAATGTAAAATTTGAGGCACTATAAATCTTTTGTGTGTATGTGTGCATGAGTGAATGCCACAGCTGCACAGCGACAACAAACGACCACACGATCGCCACTTTAAAACAAGCAATCAAACTGTGACAACGTATGTAATTTTGAGTCCTACTCTTTCCATGTACAGAGTACTGGCCCATAATAATGGCCCCTAAAGTAGATAAACTTTAATGTGTGAAGAGAAAGAAGAACACATTGAAATTGAGTGACAAACTTGAAATAATTAAGAAACTAGAACGTGGTGTGAGCAATGCTGTTCTAATGGAAATATACAACATTGGAAAGTCTACAATTTATGATATAAAAAAGGCAAAGAATAAAATTCTAGAATTCACAGCTTCTTCTGAGCCTTACATTAAAATTGCTGAAAGAAAAAGTTTACATTGGCCCAAATTAGAAAATCTTGATAAAGTGTTGCACGAATGGTTTTTGTTAAAACGATCAAAAGGTATGGCAATTTCTGGGCCGATACTTATTGCCAAAGCAAAGTCTTTTAAGGAGCAAATGAACATCGAATCAGAGTGCGCATTTAGTGATGGATGGCTTAGGAATTTCAAGACTCGTCATGGTATTAGACAGTTTGTTTACATTTTTGTCTAGTGTTGACTTTGTTTCTTTAAAACTGCTCGTTTTGATAAATGAAGCATGCTTTATTTGCTAATGAATAAACTATCAAAATGTACCTGTTCATCTCATCTTTATTCCTCCTTAAATTTTAGTTTTAAAAGTACTGCCTGAGAATCCGGAAAATCCGAAAATCCGGACCTACCCAATCCCCAAGCAGTCCGGATTTTTGGACTTCTACTGTACTGTACTACAGTATAATCCATGGATTGATAACAGAAATCACATTTTACAGCACAGTTGTGATGATGAGGCTTCTGTATTTACCGATCATGTCTATGGGTCATTGATTGCCTACATTAGTCAATCAGTTAGAGTAAGTAGTAGAAATTACGGGCAGGCCTTTCAAGTTTACAACAGTGTGTCTAAATTTTTCCGTTAAATGCAAGTTGCCGGTAAATCCAGTGCCATTAAATCAAGGTTCAATGGCTTGAATTCACGTAAAATTCCTGGTTTATTTGTAAAATTCCCTGGTTTTCCAGGGTTTCCGGCCCCAAATTTAAATTTCCCTGCCGTTTCCAGCTTTTCCAGACCCATAAAAACCCATATTCACAAGACACTGACATAGAAAACATAAGTAAAACAATAAAAATGAATGCAAGATTATGAGTCACTAAGTATACAGGATAGGATGTTAGAGTGTAGCCACAAGGGGAACTGGGAGAGGGAGGCGAGATATAATCATCCACCATGTTTGCCCATGTTGTGTTGCTGGGAAAAATAAGCACACATCGAGAGACAATCTTGCCACAACCACGCTACAGCATAACAAATTTTAATAGCAAGTACACTGCAGTAAAGAACTGCTTTTAGTAATGTTGTATACTGTATAGTGAGGGTTTGCTTTACCCAGAGTAGAAGTAAAAATATCACATTCTCCATACAGGCAAGTGGGTAGTTTTTTATTACCCCAGAGAGTTGCGACCCGGCCTTACCAGCAGCTCTCATCCTGTGGGTTGGCATTAGGAAGGGCATCAAGCCCTAAAATTTTGCTTCAACATGCATGTTGGCAACTTGGTCACCAGAGTTGTGCAGCTTGTGCACATTCCCAATCTCAGTTGCAATTTTTGGGCTGGCAGCCTGGGTTTGTGGTGAAGAATGAGGGGAACATTCCATTATAGTTCTACCCAACAGCTGCCTTCAGGTAATTGTGGCAAATCCCCACAAGTGTAGAAAAAGACCATAAAATGTTGATGATGACTCAATCCTTTTACTTCAAAAAGGTAGATGCACTGGGTGAAGAATGAAAAGTTTTATATACCATACAGTATTAATTAAATCTTAAATTAAATGTTAATAATACCTGACCCTGGAGGTATTCTGGTATGCAGGGTGAGCTGGAGGAATATAGAGGGGTATAACTGGTGTAAGAAGTTCGTGAAGCAAATAGGTGTTATGAATATTGTTGGACTTACTTCAGCTTTGATATTTAGTTAATATTATATAAAATAGTACGAAGTAACATGGGTAAACCAGATGGATCTCAAGGTAACTGTTAATGGAAGGGGAACAGCAGAACAGATATCTGGTACAGTGGCTAGTACAGAATGATGAAGGTAAATAAGGAAGTCTTGTTTTCCCAATGATTTCAGCCATTCTAAGACACAGCAAGAGTGAAACATAAACTGCACAAACTCCTGACACAAGCGAGAAGCATCATATGCTCGACAACTCATGGACTAACCTCCTGAGATGGATCTTCACCAGCCAAGAGAGCTTCTTCCTCTTCTTCATCAAGATCATATTCATAATCTAAATCCTCTCCAATTAGTTCTTCTTCCAAACTGAAAAATAACATAAAATTATATAATGAGAAAATACATTAAAAATAATATTCATTAAAACTTAGAAGAAAAAATATTATTAGTACTGTACAGTATTTTGAAAAATTTTGGTAATAGAAATCCTAAAATACAATTTCATGGCCGAGAGGTAATCAGATGGCTTGTAATACAGTATATAAAGCTTGCCTTATCCATATGACAGTGCCACCCACTGTCATGGCTTGGATGCAGGGAGGGTACTGTATAGGAGCTACCTCTGTGGGAATTGCCATTAAAAACAGTGGTCACAAAGCCAATCCAGGACAGAGACAGGACTTGAAAAGGGGAAGGACCCAATTATGACCACAAACCCAAATTATATACTGCACAGTTCTGTATTTTGAAGAGTGTATTCAAGGTTTTAGAAAGGGGAGCTCATTAGGACGAATGTCTGGATTTTTAAGAAGGTGAGAGACTGAGAGGTTTCCAGCATCACTCACAGAGAATTCAAATGATGTTGGGACAATGTAAATATGATTGAAGAGCACAAGAGAACAAAGTCTCCAAACCACTGGGGAAGTCCAGACATGTTTTCCTAAATTAAAAAATATGGAACAATACAGTATTTGAAACTGTATTCCATGCCAGTCATAATACTGATACCTGTAATATAAAAATATCTTTCCTTGAATCCTGCTCAGCCATGTTAATATTGTTATCATTATCCACTCTGTATCTGTATTTTTCTGGCTAAATAAACTGTTACAATTCAATTCTTCCCAGCTGGGTGAAAGCTAAGAGTTCTTGCCCACAAAAGTAATATACAGGTGCTACACAAGCTATTGCCATGGCTACAAGCTGGGCTACAGTATCATCCCTCATCAGTTTAGAATTCCATCCCATAAATATTGAACAACAAAGCTGATATAAAACCATGGAGGACATTGTCATCATTATTATTTTATAGCTATGTTCTACTCTTCTGTGAGTTAGGCAAGATTTTGTGATTTGTCATCAGGCAAATTTTAAGCAAATTTTAAATTGGACACCCTTCTTATTGCCAGCCCAGTTTTAGAGAGTAAAAACTGAGCATTATACAGTACTGTAAACTTTCCTCCCAATCTTTTGTCCCACCCCAATATCCATCCAACTTTTTTGCCCAAATTACCAACTATAATCAGAAAACTTACACAAAAATTAATAATTACCAGCACTACAGACAAAGGATGAAGATACAGTAATTCCCTCCTACTAGGCCTTGGTGATGGTGCAGAAGCCATATCAATGTGGGTGGAATAGCGCTTTGCCCAATCAGATTCGATTGTGATTTTGGGTCTCTCTTGCTTCAAAATTCAAATTCATTTCCGATCATGGAAGTCTGCGATGGGTGTCACTTCAATTATATGGAGTTAATTGCGCGTTTTGGGGAAAAAACGAACAAGCAATAGCATTTTTTAGATCACATGGTGTTCTCCCGACCTCAATAAAGATTCTAATTCGGAATAAGGTAAGAAATAACAGTGATTCCCTCATATGGTGAGAGTCTGGTTATGTAAAAACACCATAAGAGTTAAGTTAAGTTAAGTTAGGTTAGGTTAGGTCAGGTTAGGTCATCCCAAAAAAGCTTAGGTTTATATATTTTTCTCGTGCTTTTTAGTGTATTTTGTATTTACCTGGCCATGATTTTTGTTGGAAAACGCCCCACCCAAAACCCCGGTTCCCAACAGGATCCCCTATCATGTTGGGGGTAGAAGGGGGAGATAACTAAAAAAACAGGCAATTTCCAACAGAAATCAAGGTCAGAACCAATCAAAACACAAAAAAACAGGTTAATATATAGGACTAACCAGTGAGTTATTTTTATTACTGTTTATTTTCTTATAATGTTCATCAGTGAGTTTTGATATAATAATCATTTATTGTGGAAATTGTTCGTTTCATAGATAATTAGGCGCCTAGGCACGCACTAGTTTATCTTGCGGGCGGTAATGAGGCCGCTCTCTGCTGAGGGGCTTTTCCCACAGCCAGAGCAGTTTGATTTTCAGCATGTCACGTGAAGGTTGTCGCCAATCTTACATGGACGTAATTTGTAAATTTATGGGTAAAGACAACGAGACCCTTCAATTGTTTAAAGATCACGGCCTTCTTCCTTTCCATAGAGACTGCTTATTTTCTTACATTATTTTCATCAGTGAGTTCTGGTGTGATAATCATTTATTGTGGAACCCGCCAACACAGCAAATCACTCTGCCGCCCGGGGTGTATAGCGCCAATTCGGCCGTATCATGTCACGTCCAGAAAATGCCTTAAATTTCACCATATCATAGTAAGTTCTTTCTGTTTAATATACATGGGGGTCCGGGGGGGCTCTAAAAAGTTAGGTAAGGTTAGGTAGGTTTGCTTGATTAGGAAATTAGGTAGGGTTGTTTGATTAGGTTGGTTAGGTCAGTTTTTCATACCCACAAATGTTAAGTAACATTTCTTTTTAAAATATCCAATTTTACATATTTTCACAAACTACAAGTGTTGGTGGTACAGCGGTAACGCGCATAACTCTCACCAATATGTCAAGGGTTCGAGCTTCGGCCCGAACACACTTGAGAAGGGTGTTATCCAGTGTGACCCTACCAAACACCACAGATTTCCCAGCCCCCGGTTTCCTCCTGTACTAACACTGGAGAGACCGCCCAAACGGTTTAGTAAGTTGATATGTGGCGAATACGATAAAAAAAAAGGTAAATTTTTACTTAAAAACATGAGTCCCTAGGGGTTGACCAATATATTTTTCCAGTGTATTTTGGTGTGTTTTAAACGAATCTGACCTTCATTTTTGGAGGAAATTGATAGATTTTGTCCCCCCCCCCCCCAACAATAATGGGAGAGCCTGGGAAATCGGGGTTTTTGGGTGGGGAAGAAAACGAAAACGAGTCATCTGACCTAACAAAACCTAACCTGGAAAGCCCCTGGAAGGCCTAACCTAGCCCCTAGCCGGGGGCTCCGGCCCCGGACCCCCGGTAGGCCTAGCTTAAACTCACCTAAATGTTTCAGTAGTTAATAGTTAAAAACTTTGAGGCGCACCATGTCCGAAAGTACAATACCTTGGTTAGAAGTAGAAGGACCAGGGATGCATAAGAATTGGATAGAATGATCATCTTTCTCGTAAAACTCAGCAATACACTTAAAATAATCGTAGAACCACAAATAATAACCAACTTCCACCACGGCCATTGTGAGACTGGTCGATGAAATTACCCAGGCTGCTTCCTTTGAAATAAATCAAATGTGATTGGTCGCAAAAAAAATTGCGTCAAGCTATCGATCACTCATTGGTCACGACTGGATGACATCAGTCAATAATGTGCATGCATGATGTGCCGATAAAATCTCACAGACGAAGACTGAAAACTACTTAAAATCAATTAAATTCAACTGTGTCGCTATTATCCATTTCCGCTATGTATATATGGGGGGGTTCAAAATGCTCAGAATATCGAGATCTAAATGTATCAGTTGATTATAACTTTCGGTGCGCTATGTCTGAAAGTAAAATAGGTATTATTGCGTTTACACACCGTTCACTCCTACCACTAATCTATTATCATATTCGAATAAGACGTCTAATCATAAGATAATTTTCATCTATCACATTACCGGCGGAAATGTACAATAACGGAGATAGCTTTTCCCAAAAAATTTCTATTTTCTTCCATTAACCTCTCGCCATTATCGTCTGCTTCTCACCCAACACTGCGTGTCTCTCGCGTCTCCTTCATAAATCATGACACACATGCATACACGTCACGCAGCCAATGAAAAGCTTTTTTGCTTTTGGAACCAATTAAAATGGTTTTGGGTTTAATTCAGAGTATATTTGGCCCAGTCAAAATCAAGTTTTATTTTGGGTCTCTCATATTTTGAAATTCAAGTTCAGTTCCGACCATGGAAGTCTGCGATGGATGACACTTAAAGTATATGGAGCCGATTACGAGTTTTTGGAAAAAAAACGTAGAAACTATAGCATTTTTTCGATCGCACGGTGTTCTTCCAACCTCAGTAAAGTGTACTAAGAGCAAGACTGAATGTAAATATCGCAAAGACCAACATATGTGGCGTTGTGTAAGAATCCCAGAATGGGTATTATTTTCTTGTAGCTCCGTTCATTCCTACCACTAATCTATTATCATATTCGAATAAGACGTCTCATTATAAGATAATTTTCATCTAATACATTACCGGAGGAAATGCATAATAACGGAAATAGCTCTTCCAAAAATTTTTCTATTTTCTTCCATTAACATCGCGCCATTATCGTCTGCCTCTCACCTAACACTGCTGTCTCTCGCATCTCCTCAATAAATCATGACGCGCATGCGTAACCGTACACGTCATGCGGCCATTCAAAAGCGTTTTTGCTAATTCAGAGTATATTTGGCCCAATCAAAATCGAGTTTTATTTTGGGTCTCTCATATTTTGAAATTGACGTTCAGTTCCGACCATGGAAGTCTGCGATGGATGTCACTTAAATATATGGAGCTGATTGCGAGTTTTGGAAAAAAAAATAACGTAGAAACTATAGCATTTTTTCGATCGCATGGTGTTCTTCCAACCTCAGTAAAGTGTACTAAGAGCAAGACTGAATGTAAATATCGCAAAGACCAACATGTGGCGTTATGTAAGAATCCCAGAATGCAACGACGAACAAGAACCAGGCCAATAAGGTAAGAAATAGGTGATTCCATCATATTGTGAGAGTCAGTTAAGTTAGGTCAGGTTTGGTTGGGTTATTGTTTTTCTAGTGTTTTATTGTGTATTTGTTAGTCGCATAGGCACTTTTTTTCTCGGAAAACGTCAAACGAAAAAAAATCGCAAAAAGAAAAACGGCTAATTTCCGCCAAAAAGGAAGGTCATATTTGGTATCAGCACACACAAATACACTAGAAAAATATATTTTTAACTTGCTACAAGTGAACGGTGCTACAAGAAAAATTTACCCCAGAATGCAACGACGAACAAGAACCAGGCCAATAAGGTAAGAAATAGGTGATTCCATCATATGGTGAGTTCAGTTAAGTTAGGTTAGGTTAGGTTTTTGTAATTCTATTGTTTTTTGTGTATTTTTAGTCGCTATAGCCACTTTTTTTCGGAAATTGTCAAACGAAAAAAAAATCGCTAAAAAAACCCGGCGAATTTCCGCCAAAAATGAAGGTCATAAAAAGGTCTAAACACACACAAATACACTAGAAAAATATATTTTTTACTTGCTAAAAGTGAACGGTGTGACAATGCAAATTTACCGTAAAATAATACCCCCAAAAATATGTGAAAAGATTTTCATCAAGTTTTTTCAATCAATTTCGCTCACTAGTTAGTCCTATATAATTACCAAAAATACACTACAAAAACATAGTTTTGACTTTCTAACAGTGTTGTGTGAACTACTATAAACTTACCTTGAATTCTGCTAAAAATATGTAGAATGCATGTCATTGCCCCTAATACAAGAGAGCACACGCAATTAAACTTGAACAATAAAAGATTATTCGTTTTATGCCTCTAAATACCCCACTACTAACCAAACTCTTCATATCTGTATATCGAGCCTACCAGCATGGGAGTTAATGTGGATGATCGTAAAATGGTGTATGAATCTAACATTACCATTGCTGTTTTAAGTAGGGTATCATCGAGTACTTACTCTGCCATCTTTCAACAATCTTTTATGTTCCTATATGCACGTCAGCTGCCGATTAAGCATTAAACTAAATAGTCAAATGCCATAGCATCATACAATCAATGAATGATAAGGCTGGTAACAACAAACGAATTCACAGTCTTTCGCAGAAATTGGAAAGGTTTATGGTTCCCAAGAGAAACATTAAATTTATTGTTCAGTATAGTGTCATCATTTACAATTTAATAGTGCTATTTTATATTTTTATTATGTGCACTAATTTTAATAATAAAATCATAACAAAATGTATATGAAGATAAGAAATGATTCTCAGAACTAGTAATTTTACTAAAGATATCCATAGAAATCGAGTTTGGGGGGAACTTAACTATTGCAGCCAGGACACAACAAAGTGTGTCCTGGCTGCAATAGTTTTAAACTCCCTGTCTAATTTAGTTTTGTCATCATTCCTAACACTATTTCCCTGTAGTCTTTCACTTTGTTTATCCGCTCCCACTGCAGTCTCCTCCACCCCCATGCTCATATGTTCTCTTAGCAGTTTAAAGACTTCGATATCTTTTGAACTGCCCCCTCTAGAGCCCCAGCCAGGGTTGCTACTCCATCCCTAGACAGGTGCACCCCGTCCCTAGCATAAAGGTCCCTTCTGCTATAGAAGTTGTCCCAGTTGTCAGTGAATGGGACTGATATTGACTTGCAATATCTGTCAAGACGGTCGTTGACACCAACTGCCCTTGACAACCATTCACTGCCAACTCTCCTTCTAGGCAGGACACCGCATATGATAGGGATCCCTCCCTTAGTCCTAATATGATCTATAGCTGCCTTGAACTTATCAAGAAGCTCCTCGCTCCTACACCGGCCAATATCATTGCCTTCTGTACTGAGGCAGATAATGGGTTTGTTCCCATTACCAGACAAGATATTGTCCATCCTGTCAACTATATCCCCCACCCCAGCTCCTGACAAACACACCCTCATCCTATTTTTGATTTTACCACAAAAGGCCCTGTTCATGTACCTTACCTGTGAGTCACCAACAATTAAAGTTTTTATACCTTCCTTGTCATCCCTGTCCCTGACTGTACTAACGTCCAATTCGTCTATCAAGGGACTGAACGGGTTGGTACACTTAGCTGTTGTTGTCGTTGTTGTCGTATCCTTGGTGTACTTCTTCACCACCAGCTTCGTCTTCCCACTACTCACAACTTTCCTCTCGCTTGAGTTTTCGACAGACACTGACTTTACTCGTCCAGCCTCTCCTTTTAACTTCGCCAGCTCTTTCCTTAATTTCAGGTTCTCCAACGTGGCCCTCTCAATTTCTAACTTGGCCCTCGCCAATTCTTCAATGGACCACTCCAGTTTGGTCAACAAACTCTCATACCCAAGACCGCACATAGCACTGGCCATATCTGATAATTATCCCTCCGGAGCTAACCCTGCCGTGACCTTTCCCCTAGTGAGGTCAGAACACAACTGTGAGGCAGAACGGGCAGTGCATGCCTCATGTGAGACAACGGCGATGGCGTGGATGAGCCGGTCGCTGGATATAACTGTCTATATACACACTATCTGTGGGAGAAGAGAGGGAGAAAAGGGTGTGTGGAGGCGATGAATGTTGTGCTTCCCTCACGGCAGGTACAGAGTCGTCAGATGCGCCTGCTGGGGTGTGTGGGCCTGGGTCAGGAGCAGGGGCTGCGTCAGGAGAAGCGGATGAGGGCTCGTGACAGCTGCTGGGTCCACGACAGCAACAGGGTGCAGGACATTAGCAGGGAGCACCTGTGGTGTAGAGACAGTAGTTGTAGAGCTGATGAGAGCTGCTTCTGTGTGGATAAGCCAGTCTTCCATGTTGCTTGAAGACTGGGAGCGTGATCAGTTTCTCCTCCATCCTGTGTGAGTGCGAATCTCCGGGAGTCACCATTTGTGGGGTTCAGGATTGTTTGGTTCTCACTCAGGATGGGATGGAGAAAGGAAACTCACAATGTGCTCTCTATATACATGTTGTATTGGATGTACAATGCAGCTTGGTGCTGGGAAGGCAGCATGGTTACAAGCGTGATGTAGAGAGAGCTGGTTGGTGAGGACGCTCAGAGGAGGACCAGCCTGTAGTGGAATTCTCCCCTACAAACGCTGTTTGTCGTTGCCTAGCCGACCCCACCAATTCCCCAGTGTATGCCTCGTGGTCTAGGTCAACCAGCGCCGCCATACACCACGGAGCGGGGGTCAACTGCTAAGCCACGCCTACCCCCGATATTTAAGACCTGACCTCGTGGTGATCTGTCTCTCTTTCTACCTACACCAACCAGCCAGCAACACCTCCGCCTGCCTGGCGGTCCTCTCTCCCGCTGGCGAGCATGGCGACCCACAAGCTGTCCTTCTCTGAGCGTCCTCACCAACCAGCTCTCTCTACATCACGCTTGTAACCATGCTGCCTTCCCAGCACCAAGCTGCATTGTACATCCAATACAACATGTATATAGAGAGCACATTGTGAGTTTCCTTTCTCCATCCCATCCTGAGTGTGAACCAAACATCTCATACCCCACAAATGGTGACTCCCGGAGATTCGCACTCACACAGGATGGAGGAGAAACTGATCACGCTCCCAGTCTTCAAGCAACATGGAAGACTGGCTTATCCACCCAGAAGCAGCTCTCATCGGCTCTACAGCTACTGTCTCTACACCGCAGGTTAGACACCCTAGAGCAGCTCTGCTACTCTAAGCAGACACCAGCTCCTCTTCCTGCCCTAAGCACCACGTCCTACCGACCCCAGCACACCCGTCCTGCCTCAGACGCCGACCCCGGCCCAGCAGTAACCCCTGCCGCCCTTGATGCGGCCTCTGTTCCTGAGTGCGGACACACACACCCCCTCTTTTCTCCCCCAGGTACTCCCTGCTAATGTCCTGCACCCTGCTGCTGTCGTGGACCCAGCTGCTGTCACGAGCCCTCATCCGTTTCTGCTGACGCAGCCCCTGCTCCTGACCCAGGCCCACACACCCCAGCAGGCGCATCTGACGACTCGGTACCTGCCGTGAGGGAAGCACAAAATTCATCGCCTCCACACACCCTTATTCTCCCTCTCTACTCCCACAGATATTGTGTATCTAGACAGTTGTCCCCAGCGACCGGCTCATCCACGCCATCGCCGTTGTCTCACATGAGGCACGCACCGCCCGTTCTGCCTCACATGTGCTATGCAACCCTGCAGACAACAAGTCTCCTACACAGCCTGGAGGGAAGGGGGAGTATTGTAGTGGAATTCTCCCCTACAAACGCTGTTTGTCGTTGCCTAGCCGACCCCACCAATTCCCCAGTGTATGCCTCGTGGTCTAGGTCAACCAGCGCCGCCATACACCACGGAGCGGGGGTCAACTGCTAAGCCACGCCTACCCCCGATATTTAAGACCTGACCTCGTGGTGATCTGTCTCTCTTTCTACCTACACCAACCAGCCAGCAACACCTCCGCCTGCCTGGCGGTCCTCTCTCCCGCTGGCGAGCATGGCGACCCACAAGCTGTCCTTCTCTGAGCGTCCTCACCAACCAGCTCCCTCTACATCACGCTTGTAACCATGCTGCCTTCCCAGCACCAAGCTGCATTGTACATCCAATACAACATGTATACAGAGAGCACATTGTGAGTTTCCTTTCTCCATCTCATCCTGAGTGTGAACCAAACATCTGGAACCCCACAAGCCTGTGGGTCGCCACGCTCGCCGGCGGGAGAGAGGACCGCCAGGCAGGCGGAGGAGGAGCGAGGGCCGCCAGGCAGCGGCGGAGGTGGTGTTGCTGGCTGGTTGGTGTAGGTAGAAAAGAGCGATCATCACGAGGTCAGGTCTTAAATAGCGGGGGTTGGCGTGGCTTAGTAGTTGACCCCAGCTCCGTGGGCGGCACTGGTTGACCTAGACCACGAGGCATACACTGGGGAATTCGTGGGGTCGGCTACGCAGCGACAAACAGCGTTTGTAGGGGAGAAATCCACTACAAGCCCATACAAAGACAAACAGAGAATTTGACAACTGGCCACATACAGTACGCTACAGTGCGAGATCTCCTACGTGTACTTATGTATGTGAGCCTATCAAAGAGAAAATAGACAAGCATAGAGAGATTTGACAACTGGCCACATACAGTACGCTACAATGCCTACATAAGAACATAAGAAAATAAGGAGTCTGCAATAGGCCGGTTGGCCTGTGCATGGCCCTAGGGTGTTGTTCAAACCATTGTATTTGCAATTATCATCTTGTTTTACTTACAAAAGTCAATTAATATTTCTCCTCTCTCAATTCTATTACTCATCCCATGTGGTCCTACCTACTTCTGGTGGTAAATTCAATTTCCTAACTTTTGCATTAAAATCACCCATACAATCAGACATTCATTAAACTTACGGTGACTTTTGCTTTATTTATAAAATTCTTACATGCCATCACTTTATTATTTTAGTTTTAACTGACATTGAAAACGCCCAATGTTACATTTATTAGCTGTTGAAAGCAAGCAAATCTTTATCATTTTATAAACTCTTGCCAAATCGATCTAGATTCTAGAACATTAGGCGCTTCCTTCTCTGTTCTTTACAAATATGCTCTAATTCATTGTTGGAGGGTTCGTAATGGATTTAAAGCGAGTAAAGAGTGAAAAATGGCTGTTATCACAATTTGCATAAGCTGAACTTCCTTGCCAAACCTGTTTAATTACCTACATATTTGGGCGGGAAAATTTGACCAAGTATTGTTCATTGCCAAGTATTATAAGCTAATACAAAAACACGCGATTCTGATATTCAAATGCAACGTTTAGTTTTGTAATAATTTCCAATGCTAACTTATTATAACGTTAGAAAAAGGTTAGCAAAAATAAAATGTTTCTCATTTGAGTAAAATAGTCAGGGTAATACAGTAAGCCAAGAGGCCGTGGACTCGTGGTTCGCTTTCTGTACAACGTTGAATTATAAAGCAAATTTCCTCATAACGTTAACGCTTCATAATGGAAGATCAAGCGTTAGACGTGGAGGAGATTGCTGTAGAGGAAGACGTCAGCTTTTTCACTGATATTGATGAATTACAGTCCCATGGAATTAACGTAGCTGACATTAAGAAGTTAAAATCTGCAGGGATTTGTACTGTACGTGGCGTTCAAATGACAACTCGCCGCAAAATGTGTACCATTAAGGGTCTCTCTGAAGCTAAAGTAGATAAAATAAAGGAGGTAAGTATTAAAAAAATATACATAGTTCATGCCTAAATTATACACACTCCAGAAGATTTAAGGAATAGTCGTTCCTGCCAAGGTTCAGATAATTATAACCGAGGCATTATGGGTACCATAGATACATTGTACACATATCTTTAATTTTTAGTTTTTTGATGGCTATATAACAAGATGATATTTATTTTGAAATTTAAATGTAAGTTAACGCAGTTTAACTAAGATGTAGCGAAGTTTTAGGGTAATTATTTTATTTACTCACCGTTTATCAACTTACTAGCCGTTCGGGCTTCTTTTTTATAATTATAATTTTTAATAATAATAATAATGATTATCATTATTATTATCTAGCAAAATCGTCATACACGTTTACAATAGGTTTGATATGTAAAAACAACAAACAATTCCCAATGTATGCTGTACAATGCAACAGTTTAAGTAGAACATTACGACCAAGGTCACTGAGTCAGAGAGTTATATATCTTTATTTTTTAATGGACTAGTGTACAGTATTACTAATCTTGTTTCGCATTGTGAAGCGCAATAATATTATAACAACAACAATAACGATCGAGGAAAGTTATCGGATGCTTATTTCCAGTTGGGTCCTTTGTTTAGGCTTTTATATATATATATATATATATATATATATATATATATATATATATGCAGGTAAATCACTGTAGGTGCGCGTGATCTAGGTATATGCTGATAACCACAAGGAAAGAAGAATACACGAAGTTCCCAAGCGCTTTCGTGTAATTCACATCTTCAGGGGTGAGTACAGTGTGGGGTAAGAGATGTTTGGTTCACACTCAGGATGGGATGGAGAAAGGAAACTCACAATGTGCTCTCTTTATACATGTTGCATTGGATGTACAATGCAGTTTGGTGCTGGGAAGGCAGCATGGTTACAAGCGTGATGTAGAGAGAGCTGGTTGGTGAGGGTGCTCAGAGAAGAACCAGCTTGTGGGTCGCCATGCTCGCCGGCGGGAGAGAGGACCGCCAGGCAGACGGAGGAGGAGCGAGGGCCGCCAGGCAGCGGCGGAGGAGGTGTTGCTGGCTGCGGCTGTAGGTAGAAAAAGACAGGTCACCACGAGGTCAGGTCTTAAATAGCGGGGGGTAGGCGTGGCTTAGTAGTTGACCCCCGCTCCGTGATGTATGGCGGCGCTGGTTGACCTAGACCACGAGGCATACACTGGGGAATTGGTGGGGTTGGCTACTCAGCGACAAACAGCGTTTGTAGGGGAGAAATCCACTACAATAGACTGTACTCACCCCTGAAGATGTGAATTACACGAAAGCGCTTGGGAACTTGGTGTTTTATTTTTCCTTGTGGTAATCAGCATATACCTAGATCACGCGCACCTACTGTGATTTGCTTGCATATATATATACATACATATATATATATATATATATATATATATATATATATATATATATATATATATATATATATATATATATATATATATATATATATATATATATATATATATATATATATATATATATATATATATATATATATATATATATATATATATATATATATATATATATATATATATATATATATATATATATATATATATATATATATATATATATATATATATATATATATATATATATATAGGCGGGTGAGATCAAGTCTACAGAGGTCAAGTATAGGTAATGACCCTACTAATCTTCACAAAAGCACCGCAGCGGTGACAAGGAAGGTATAAAAAGTTTAATTGTTGGTGACTCACAGGTAAGGTACTTGGACAGAGCCTTTTGTGGTAAAAATAAAAATAGGATGAGGGTGTGTTTGCCAGGGGCTGGGGTGGGGGATATAGTTGACAGGATGGAAGACTTTCTACATGACCGCAAGCAATGTGTGGTGATTAATGGCACGAAATCGTCATCTGTACCTGTAACAAGTGGGGTACCGCAGGGTAGTGTATTGGGCCCGCTGTTGTTTGTTTGTTTCATAAATGATATGCCTGACGTTGTACACTCCTCCATACAAATGTTTGCCGATGACGCCAAGTTATTTCGGGAAATTAAGAACCAAGCGGACTGTGAAGAGCTGCAGAAGGACCTCTGTGGGCTCCAGGAATGGTCGAAGGAATGGCTGCTGAGATTCAATGTCACGAAGTGTAAGAGGATGCACCTGGGGCGTACCAACGGTAAGGAGGCGTACATATGTCCCAACGGGATGAAGAAAATGTACTAGTTGAGACTGTGTGTGAGAAGGACCTAGGTGTGTATGTTGACAATGAGCTGAAGTTCTCGGGCCATTGTGAGAAGAAGGTAAATCAGGCAAATAAATTATTGGGTCTTATAAGAAGGTCGTTCAGATATCTAGACGGTCCGTCCCTCGTGACGATCTTCAGGAGTGAAGTGCTTCCCCATCTGGAGTACTGTCACCCCATCTGGTCCCCGAGATATGCTAGGGACTGTCAGTTGGTTGAAAATGTTCAAAGGAGGGCCACCAAGCTGGTGCCTGCACTTCGGCATCTCAGCTACCCTGCGAGATTGGAGCGCCTGAACTTGCCTAGCTTATACTACAGACGGGCAAGGGGGGACCTAGTTGAGGTTTATAAGCATCTCAGGGGGCACTACTCAGTTGAGTGTCCTTACTTGGAGCTGGCGGACGCTCGCCCCACAAGGGGTCACAGCTCAAGATTGAAGAAGCCGCAAGTCCGGAAAACCGTGAGGGCAAACTTTTTCGGAGTGAGGGTTGTAAACTCTTGGAACAATCTACCAGAGAGTGTTGTGACGGCACCGAGTGTGAGCTCTTTCAAGAGAAGACTTGACCAACACTGGAGCGGGTTCAGGTACATTCAGGAGCCGGTGCATGCCCAGTATTTGCCAACAGTGCGTGACAGAGACGTGACCGATCGCCCGGGCGGCTAGCGAGCCGACCTTTTGGTGAAGAATATAAAGGAAAAGAGTCGTGACCGATCGCCCAAGCGGCTAACAAGCCGATCAGCGGCGAAGAGGATAAAAGTAATATCTTGTCTGGTAATGGGAACAAACCCATTATCTGCCTCAGTGCAGGAGGCAACGATATTGGCCGGTGTAGGAGTGAAGAGCTTCTTGATAAGTTCAAGACAGCTATAGATCGTATTAGGACTAAGGGAGGGATCCCTATCATATGTGGTGTCCTGCCTAGAAGGAGAGTTAGCAATAAATGGTTGTCAAGGGCAGTTGGTGTCAACGGCCGTCTTGACGGATATTGCAAGTCAATATCAATCCCATTCATTGACAACTGGGACAACTTCTACGGCAGAAGGGACCTTTATGCTAGGGATGGGGTGCACCTGTCTCGGGAGGGGGTGGCAACCCTGGCTGGGCCCCGAGAGGGGGCAGTTCAAAAGATATCGAAGTCTTTAAACTGCTAGGGGAACATGAGGGCACGGGGGTGGAGGAGACTGCAGTGGGAGCGGGTAAACAAAGTGAAAGATTACAGGGAAATAGTGTTAGGAATGAAGACAAAACTAAAGCAGACAGGGAGTTTAAACCTAAACGCGGTAAAGGGAGGACTCAGAACACGACTAACCTAAATGTCTACTACGCAAACAGTAGAAGTATGAGAAACAAAATGGATGATATTAGGGCCTTAGTATGTACCGAAAAAATCGACATAATAGCATTCACTGAAACATGGATCAACCTAGACTCACGTGAGTTACTGGTCGAATACCAAATTGTTCCATACCAATAGGCAGACCAGGAAAGGAGGCGGAGGAGCAATCTATGTCAGGGATAATCTGAAGTGTGAAATAAATAAGGAAATAAAAACTGAGCGGAATACAGAAACAATTTAAATAGAATTAATCGACGGTAGGGAAAAATTAATCACAGGAGTAATATATAGACCTCCCAATCTTGATAGAGTCAATGAGAGACTTATCTGGGATGAAATGCGCAGGGCTTCCATACACAACAAAGTCTGTATAGTACGGGTAACTCAGAATCAGAGGATTTTCTCGAAACGATCCAGGACTGTTTCCTAAGTCAACATATAACCGAACCCACCCGGGGTAGTAATATACTCGATTTAGTTCTGTCGAACAGAGAAAACCTCATTAGCAATGTCAAGGTAGGGAACGAACTTGCAAACAGCGATCACAAAGAAATTAGATTCCAGTTAGATTTTCAGGGCAGACGTAAGGAAAATTCCACTAAAGTACCAGATTTCAGAAGGGCAAACTTTGACAGTTTAAAGAGGCAGCTGAGAGAAGGGGTGTCGCGCTTGGGCGTGAACCTGACAGATGACACCAACCTGATAACGAGATCTGAGATAGCCGAGTTCCACGAAAATTTAAATAACGAGTTACTTAATGCACAAAGGCAGAACATGCCATACAAAAAACTCAGATCAGACAACAATGACCCTAAATGGATAAATAATTATTTAAAGAACATCAATGGCCAAAGGAAGGCTATAGGTAGAAGGATAAATCATGGCGAAATTTACCTCCAGGATTATTATAAGGTATTGGCGAGTAGGGTTAAAACCGAGATAAGGAAAGCCAAGAGGAATAATGAGGTAAGGATAGCAAGGGAGGCGAAGACAAACCCCAAAGAATTCTACCAAATGTATCAAACTAAAACACGAGAAAAGATTGGACCAATACAGTCAGATACCGGCGAGCTCACTGACAATGACGGAGAAATGAGCAATAATTTGAATAAATATTTTTCAACAGTTTTCACCGAGGCACCGACTCTATTCAGAGATAGTGAAGAAAACAAATTAAGCGAGATGTAGTAACTAGTAGCGATGTTAGTAAGCAAATAGATAAACTAAAGCCTAATAAGTCACCTGGTCCCAATGAGATATTTGCCAGAGTATTAAAGGAGTGTAAGGAAGAGCTTAGTATGCCCTTAGCAAAGTTGTTTAACATGTCCTTAAATACAGGTGTAGTACCTGAATCCTGGAGGATAGCGAATGTAATACCGATTTTCAAGAAGGGGGATACATCACTATCCTCTCACTACCGCCCAATCAGCCTAACATCAATATTAGGCAAATTACTTGAATCATTCATTTCAAACTCTATTAGAAACCACCTGGAGAAGCACAAGTTGATCAATGATTCCCAACATGGCTTCACAAGCGGGCGTTCATGTCTAACTAATCTATTAACATTCTTTTCATCAGTTTTTGAATCGGTGGACGAAGGGCACAATTATGATGTGGTATATCTCGACTTTAGCAAAGCCTTCGACAGTCCCCCCCCGAAAGACTAATTAGAAAGGTAGAAGCACATGGCATCAAAGGTAATATCCTTAAATGGATTAGGGCGTGGTTACAGGACAGGAAACAGCGAGTGAGCATAAACGGCACTAAGTCCCATTGGAGCAACGTCACTAGTGGAGTTACCCAGGGCTCAGTACTTGGACCATTATTATTTATTATATACATAAACGATTCACCTGAGGGCCAGTAATCTGCCCTCTGCCTCGGAACCAGCCTCCATCCCTGTATGCCGACCCATCTCTTCTACTAACGTAAGTGTTACACCCAACCTTTATTTTTCCTAACCTAAACTCTTCTATATTAATTGTGTGTGCATACCATCATAAAGTTAAGATAATATTTTTACTACAACATAATTGTGTGTCGTCAAAAAGTGGAATTTGGGGGTCGGGCCAGTCTCTATTGGAATTAATCCCATATGTTCTGTTGTTCACTTTACGCGGATTTCACTTTCTGCGGTACCCTGTGGGTTCAATTGACCGTGTAAATCGGGGTACTACTGTGTATATATATATATATATATATATATATATATATATATATATATATATATATATATATATATATATATATATATATATATATATATATATATATATATATATATATATATATATATATATACAGTGACCCCTCGTTTAACAAACGCCTCGGTTAATGAAATATCTGTTAACGAACTGCCTTCCATAAGGATCTTCAATTCGGTTAACGAACAAAAATTTGGTTAACGAATTTCTTACGAACCGACCTCAACATGTTTTCGCTTGCACTGGCCGGGCAACCAGCTTTAGTATCAGTCCGCCAATACATTAATCGGTTCTAAGGCTTAAATTCCTAACTATTTTAGTAAATATCAAGAAGTTTATACTATTCAATAATTTTAAAAGTTTAATATTAAATTTTTTAGTCATTTTAACAATTATTGAACATAATTGAAGGTAAGGTGACTAGTTTAAAGCGCAGCATCCAGCCTCTTAACACAGCAAACAGGCGTTAGTCTCTCTGTTTTCACTGGAGGTAACATCTTGCTTGAGACTCTCTTCAACTAAACGCTTTTTTCTGTGTTTCCAAACAAATTATTGGTCATTTTGAAATATATTTTACATATTGACAATATATAATGCAGTACAGTGTTGATTTAAAGAAAATAATCTTGAAATACACCAAGAGAACTAAAATTTTATGGGTGAAATAGTGCCATGGGGTGACTTCTCTTCCACCCCAATGCCTTCTCTTCTCCCTTCTCCTCCACCCCCATTGTAATTCCCATCATCATCATCATCATCCAGGAGCCTTCTACATACACACCTCAAAGTAAGTGAACTTTTCTACCATTTTTGTTGAATTTAGGAAATTTTCGGTGAGCTGGAACCAATTACCCAAAAACCCATTGAAACAATGGTTTCGGTTAACGAACTTTTCGGTTAACGAACGACCTTCTGGAACGGATTGAGTTCGTTAACCGAGGGGTCACTGTATATAAAACGGACTGTGAAGAGCTGCAGAAGGACCTCTGTGGGCTCCAAGAATGGTCGAAGAAATGGCTGCTGAGATTCAATGCCACGAAGTGTAAGAGGATGCACCTGGGGAATACCAACGGTAAGGAGGCACTATTTGAGACTGAATGTGAGAAGGACCTAGGTGTGTATGTTAACAATGAGCTGAAGTTTTCGGGCCATTGCGAGAAGAAGGTAAATCAGGCAAATAAATAATTGGGTCTTATAAGAAGGTCGTTCAGATATCTAGACGGTCCGTCCCTCGTAACGATCTTCAAGAGTGAAGTGCTTCCCCATCTGGAGTACTCTCACCCTGTCTGGTCCCCGAGATATGCTAGGGACTGTCAGTTGGTTGAAAATGTTCAAAGGAGGGCCACCAGACTGGTGCCTACCTTTCGGCACCTCAGCTACCCTGAGAGATTGGAGCGCCTGAACTTGCCTAGCTTATACTACAGATGGGCAAGGGGTGACCTAATAGAGGTGTATAAGCATCTCAAAGGGCACTACTCAGTCGAGTGTCCTTATTTGGAGCTGGCGGACGCTCACCCCACAAGGGGTCACAGCTCAAGATTGAAGAAGCCACAAGTCCAGAAAATTGTGTGGGCAAACTTTTTCGGAGTGAGAGTTGTGAACTCTTGGAACAATCTACCAGAAAGTGTTGTGACGGCACCGGGTGTGAGATCGATCAAGACAAGACTGGAGCGGGTTCAGGTATATTCAGGAGCCGGTGCATGCCCAGTACTTGCCAACAGTGCGTAACAGAGACTTGACCGATCGCCCAAGCGGCTAATGAGCCAATAAGTGGTGAAGAGGATAAAAAAAAAAAAAAGGATGCACCTGGGTCACACCAATAGTAAGGAAGAGTATCACATGTCTCAACAAGACGAAGAGACCGCATTACATGAGACCGAATGTGAAAAGGACCTAGGTGTGTATGTCGACAATGAACTCAAGATTGCGGGCCATTGTGAGAAGAAGGTGAATCAGGCAATGAAACTACTAGGTCTCATAAGAAAGTCGTTTAGATATCTGGATGGTCCGTCATTCATCACGATCTTCAAGAGTGAGGTGCTTCTCCGTCTGGAGTATTGTCACCCCGTCTGGTGACCAACCGGGCACAGGTCACTGACCCACATCGGGGACTGGTGGGCGAAAATTTAACAATAATAATGATTCATAAAAAATATTATTTATAAAAAAATAAAAATATAAACAATGAAATAATAATGATCATAATAATTACAATAATAATAATAATAATAGTAATAATAATAATAATAATAATAATAATAAAGACATACATATATGAAAAAAAAGATCAAGAGTGAGAAACAATATACAGGGTGCATGTATGTTGTGTTGTCAAAGTAAGACAAACAATTGAGACCCCGCAATTGTGTGTAAATGAGGCAGAAAGTCAGATCAGCAACCTGGGACTTGGACACAATTTTTGTGGTGCCATATAGCAGAAGGGTCTACCATTCGACAACACATTATGCTTCCAAAATCTCCCTGTTTGGTAGCTGCACTACCTACTATGCTGGAGACTGTCAATTGATTGAGAATATCCAAAGGAGTGCCTCCAGACTGGTGCCTGCAGCTCTACGGAACTTCAGTTACCCAGAGAGATTGGAGCGCCTACTACAATTACATATGGGCAAGGGGCGACCTAATCTAAGTACTGTATATAAACATCTCAGGGGGCACTTGCTCGGTCGAATGTACAATCAAAGACAAAAGTTGTGTCGCGGTTTTGTCCGCAGATTAAATATAACTCGTGAAACATTTTGAGAGCCCCCTCCGACAAGGCAGAGCGCACCAAAAGTTTAGCCCTTCGGCATATGTTTTCACCAAATTTCACGACATGACTTTTGTCTTTCATTGTACGTACTTGGAGCTGGTGGACGTCTGCCCCACAAGGGGTCACAGCTCAAGGTTGAAGAAGCCACAACTCCAGAAAATTGTGAGGGCAAATTTTTTTGGAGTGAGAATTGTAAACTCTTGGAACAATTTGCCAGAGAGCCCTTGTGACGGCACCGAGTGTGAGCTCATTCAGGGCCTGAATTGACCAACACTGGAGCAGGTTCCCATATATTCTGAAGCCAGTGCATGCCCAGCATCTGCCAACAGTACGTGTGAGACGTGACTGACCGCCCAAGTGGCAAACGAGCCGATCAGTGGCGAAGAGGATAAAAAGAAAAGCAAAGGTTGAGTTAGCATTATGCATATGCGGTACATGTCAATCGCTCCCTGTAGTGATTGAAAACACAACCGCATGGAAATGGATGAGGGAATCCCACACTGACATCACTATCCCTGTTTGCTCTCCTCCCCCAGCAAAATGCCTCAAGGAAAAAGTTTTCTGTCCAGGGGATTGAGAAGTTGATTTCACTCAGAATATATCCCTACCCATTTTTGTAATGTAATTACTTTTACTTTTATCCTCTTCACCACTGATCGGCTCGTTAGCCGCTTGGCGATCGGTCACGTCTCTGTCACGCACTGTTGGCAGGTACAGGGCATGCATCGGCTCCTGAATGTACCTGAACCTGCTCCAGTGTTAGTCAAGTCTGGTCTTGAAAGTAACTCACACTAGGTGCCGTCACAACACTTTCTGGCAGATTGTTCCAAGAGTTCACAACTCTCACTCCGAAAAAGTTTGCCCTCACAGTTTTCTGGACTTGCAGCTTCTTCAATCTTGAGCTGTGACCCCTTGTGGGGAGAGCGTCCGCCACCTCCGAGTAAGGTATATAATACATTTAGAAACCAAGCAAGTGTTATATCATAACTTAGCTCATTAAGCATCAGTCCCTATATATTTTAAGAGATCCATACAGTACATTTTTTATACAACTGTTCTAAAATGAAGGTCCATGGTCTCAATAAAATGTTCATTGGAATAAAAAAATTTTGTCACTTAATATTTATTTACGGTTCCTATTATTTCATATTTATAAGCATGACTTACCGTATACATATTGTAAGTTGCTGCCTTGGGCAAATGACTTCTTTGTTCCTGCAGTGTGTCACCAAATCCTCATCAACCAGGGAACGAACACGTGCGAATTGTTGTCTGTTCAGACGAAAATATTCTTTGAAAATTTCTTTATCCAAGCTTAGGTATTTTACCAAGGTACTGTATGCTCCATATTTGGTCAGATTCAGAAGCAATTAGAACCCACCATCTGTGTTTCCTTGTCCAGTTTTCTTTTGATTTACGCATAATCTTATACAAACCCAAGATGTTTATTAGCAAATCATCCTGTTCATATAAGGCTCATAGTTTTCCTGTCCTGGTCCAGCTAACAGAAAAACAGCTGCATCTAAATGGAAACGGGTGTCCATTTTTCTGGACAATTTACCGCAAATTCATACTGCAAATGCATATATATGGAATTCTAGCTTATAAATCATTATTATTTGGGTCAAAAAGAAAACTCAAAAGTGATAAATGAACCTATATCTCAACTGTAACCTCGGTGAAATATCTTGGGCTAACTCTTAGGTCTTGTTTATTTGGTTAATTAATCGTAGATAATTTAGTGAATAAAAGTAATGTCAAGATTCTTTTTTCTTCAATGAAAATGCTAAATGCCTCTGCTGATGCCTGTAGCACCCTTTTCTTGGCGATCATACAGGCTCTTGGACTTTTTCTGCGCTTTTCACGATACTCTGTCTTAATACAGATTTTAAATTCCAAGAGAAAATTTATTCAAAACATGATATGGTGAGATTCATTCTTGACATGAAAGCAAGAGCTCACATTGGTCACGGATAGAGTGAAGCAACTGCAGGCTGAATCACGCTTACAGGATTTTCAATGAACTAGGCCCAGAGTACCTAACAGCAAGCTTTGTAAGAAAAATAAACTAAGAATTAGAGCACTAGTAGTGGGTAGGAATCTATAGGTTGGTTTTTCGTTGAAATTTACTATGCGTGTAAAAGTTTAGCCCTTGTATTGGGGCGATTCCTAGGACAATTGGGGTCAGTTCTAGGGGTGGGGCCAAGGTGGCATTCCATTACAGGGGGGGAGCCAACCCCCTTTCCCCCATGGGGGGCAGATTTGCTATTTCTGTTTTTCATCATACAAGGCCGATTTTGGACTCAAACCACAAACCTCTTTCCCTCTGATAATATGACTTATTTAATATCAAGACCAACCTGCATGCCTGTCGCTCTCACCATTGAGAGCATGCCCCCATTTAAGGCCTGCATGGGACAGGGGTGCCCCTACAATATGGAATATCCTCTTCAAAGTTGCCATACATTGTATCCCGAATTTCAGCCCAAAATCAGCCTTCTACGATGAAAAATAACTGAAATATCAAATCTTCCCCTGTGGAGGAGAGGGGGGGTTGCTTCCCCAAATGGAATGCCAACTTGGCCCCACCCCTAGAGCTGACCCCAATGGTCCTAGGAATTGCCCCAATACAAGGGCCAATTTTTTACATGCATAGTAAATCTCAGTAGAGTATTCCCAACCACTACAGACTTCAGGGAGTAAACAATTTTATGGTTCCTGGTGCTTGCGTCAAGTGAATACACTTTCATATTTACAGTTCTAACGGATTGGAACAAGTTACCTGGCCACATTAAAATCAGTAATGGTATCAAACAATTCAAAGCTAAAACTACAAAAATACATAACAGATGAAGCTACAGCAAGAGAAGAGCGCAAGCTGCTGTATTATGAACCACAGAATGTTGTATTGTTGAAGTGATCCGTCAGCCGTAGTAGATAGTCCAAGCACAATGTAATGCTTGTTATATTTTTTATAGTACAACTTTCACAATTACTCCTGTAGAAATACTATTACTGATTAGAGACCAAACCTAAGCAGAGGATCCTACTGAAAATAAACATCTGCAGCTGTATGACAATTTCAATGAATAAATATTATTACTATACCTTAGTGTCCTTATTTCCACCATAAGCATCTCATATTTTCACAATAGACATTGAGGTATTAACACTGCCTGTCTCATTATTCGTAGTATCTGGCTAACAGAAAACCATCTGATGATCAAACATGGCTTACTAAAAAGCTTTTCTTATGTTATTTAGTGTTAGTGCACGGGGAAACCAGAGGCCGAGAATATTGTGATGTTTGGCAGGGTCACACTGGATAACCCCTTTTCCTGTGTGTCCGGGTTTCAACCCTCGACATATTGGCGAGAGTTGCACGCATTACCACTGCTCCACCAACTTCCCAGATTAAACTGGGACTTTTGGTATTGCCGTTCCGTTGTAGACGATGTTCTCTGTCTCGGGCATGCTTCATTATTGCTTGCATTACCTTAAACTTATTGACCATGTCCCCCATGTATTCTGTGATGAACGGTTGATGAAATCTTTCGCATTTTCAGACTATTGTTCTTATAATTATAACCTTCTTCCTGGAATAATCAGGTCCAGTTGAAGACTCCTAAAACAATGTCTCGTGTTTTAGGTTACGGCCAAATTGAGTGGTGGAGAGGGGTTTGTGACGGCTCTTGTGATGTGTGAACGTCGTCGTCACATATTTCGGGTGAGCACAGGTTCTGCGGAGTTGGACACTCTGTTGGGAGGCGGAATCGAGAGTATGGCCATCACAGAGGTGTTTGGAGAGTTTCGCACCGGCAAGACACAACTTTCCCACACCCTCTGTGTAACAGCTCAAATTCCAAACGACACCGGCACTTACACAGGAGGCAAGGCAAGTCACATGTATTTATTTAACTTCTGTAAAGTATTCATATTAATTTCCTCGAACTCCACTCTTTTAAAAAAAATTGTTTGTTTGATTTTTTGTTAATAATTTTGTAAGAATATGATTTTAGAATTAAATGAATGGGGGTTTGTTCTAAATCATGTTTCACACTTTGTCTTTATACTGTGGTTTCATGTCTAAAGGAAAGGTTTTAATTATTTTTTAGACCTTTTGTTCTTGCTTAAATCGATGATCGTTCTTACTAATTTAATGGCTAATTTATTGGTCGAAGAGGTGTTCTACCTTACTAGAGTTAAAGTGGGTACTCTCTCTCTCTCTCTCTATTTACTTATTTGTTTAATGTTTTATTTTATTTATTTTATTTATTTTATTTTTTTTAATACATACATACATACATACATACATACATATATATATATATATATATATATATATATATATATATATATATATATATATATATATATATATATATATATATATATATATATATATATATATATATATATATATATATATATATACCCCGACTTACGACTGCTTTCCAGTTAATGTTAGTCTCCATGTATAATTAGAAAATTATGGGGGCCCCATGTGCATTCAGCTGACTACATTAAAGGTAAGTGCTCAGTCACACTGTATCCATTCCTCATTATTTATTACTTTTACTGTACTGTATTTCATTGTAGATTTTTTATTTAAAAAAAAAATTAATTTTTTTTTTTATCTATGTCGGACTTACGACCATTCGGACTTACGACCTGGATTTGGGTCCCTAACCCCGTCGTAAGTCGGGGTCTAGCTGTATATGTATATATATATATATATATATATATATATATATATATATATATATATATATATATATATATATATATATATATATATATATATATATATATATATATATATATATATATATATATATATATATATATATATATATATATATATATATATACTGAATATATATTTATTAACTTTCTTTCAGGTAATCTTCATTGACACCGAAAATACTTTTCGTCCCGATCGTCTTCGAGCCATCGCAGACCGCTTTAACTTGGAACAGGAAGCAGTATTGGATAATGTGCTCTATACTCGGGCTTTCACTTCCGAGCATCAGCTTGAAATTCTCGACTATGTAGCTGCACAGTTCCACGAGGAGCCAGGCATCTTCAAGCTTCTCATTGTTGACTCAGTAATGTCACTATTTCGAGTGGACTTCAGTGGACGTGGTGAACTAGCTGACAGACAGCAGAGGTTAGCACAGTATCTGTCACGGCTCCAGAAAATAAGTGAGGAATATAATGTGTCCATTTTTATCACAAATCAGATGACTGCTGATCCAGGTGCCACAATGTCCTTTCAAGCTGACCCCAAGAAACCAATTGGTGGTCATATCTTAGCACATGCTTCCACTACCCGTGTGTCACTACGCAAAGGCAGAGGGGAAACACGTATTGCAAAAATTTATGATAGCCCCGAATTACCCGAAAACGAAGCCACATTTGCTATCACGGCAGGCGGAATAGCGGATGCAAAGGAATGAGGGATATATATATATATATATATATATATATATATATATATATATATATATATATATATATATATATATATATATATATATATATATATATATATATATATATATATATATATATATATATATATATATATATATATATATATATATATATATATATATATATATATATATATATATGAATACTTTACGTGGTTAATTAACTCACAGGGTACCAAAGTGAGAGAATTGAATGAAGACCGGCTGACCCCCAAACTCCACTTTTTCCGACACAATACCTATGTTCTAGTAAAAATAACATCTCAATTTTATGATGGTACATGCACACAATTAATACTTAAGAGAAATAGAGAAATACAGTCGCCAATTTAATGTCCATTCAAATAATGTACTCAACTCCCTCCCCCTCTTCTCACATTACACTCACTGGCTCTTCCCTCTCTGAGAAATTTTTGGGGGAAAACCACTAGATTTTAAGGTATAGTAATAAATAATACCTCAAACTAAAGTTAGGATAATATAATTGACATTGCTGGATTCCTTGTAAGACCAGGAATATTTTGAATATAAATGTCATATATTTTGCACAAAAGATAACATATTTGCTCTGAGTAAACAAAATACTTGCATTAGATCTAAAATTTGTATGTCTAATGCAAAATCTATGATGCTTATATTCAAAATGATCATCAAATTGTAAGAATTCCAACAATGTAAATTATATTCTGGCCGGATAATTTGTATGAATTTTATGAGCTAAATAAAAAAATTATACTTCACCCGCGTAAAGGGGTACACGCACCGCGGAATGTGAGCATCCCGGGTCCCTGTGTAAACGCGGAATGTGGGACCGCGTAAAGTGAGGGTTGACTGTATATATATTCTTGAAGTGGGATTGGGATATTTGACATTTACAAACTTGAATTAAGTTGAGGAAAGGGCACAAGATTTTCAATTTCTTAATTTATTTTATTTTCTAAAATAATTTGTGTATTTTTTGAGCATTACTCTTCATTTATCTGTCCCACCAACAAGAAAGTAGATGTATAAAAAGTAATTCCTTATTAGTTATTATATGTGGAAATTACGGTTTAGTGATACAGTACTGTATAGTGTAATGGGGTTTTGCCAGATATTTATCAAATGTACCTTGCTTTTTATTCTATTCGATATCAACTCCGTGAAAAGTTTAAATTGAATGTATAAATAAGAAAGAACATTCCGTTTTAAGACCCATTTCCACACATGAGTGGGTTAACCATGATTACCTGAAAGCATGGTTTTGGTGTCCTAGACTCCCAGTAGTCATCAGGTCAACCCACTTTTAAAGAAGAAACTGGACATTTTTTTTTTGAACTTCCAAATGCCCTCTTAGAAAATAAAATATATTTAGCCTTATTTCAATAACATCATGTAGTTAAGACATACAAGGTATATTGCCTGCATTCGAGAAGCAGGATCCTGAGATGAGGATATATAGTTTTAGAATCCAACAAAATGTGAATTCATGTTCAGAGAACAGAACATAAGGAACTAATGAGAGTTGGATAGCTTTGAAAAGACTTGATATTTGAAGTCAAGAAAAATGTGTAGGGATGGGTTAAAAATCACCTAATACTTATGATTTGAGACAATTACATGGGACAAATAAAAAAAAGAGCCTATAGATATTGACGAAATGAACGAAGTTAACAGACAAGAGTGTAAGTGTATCAGAGTACCTGAGGGATGGTGATCACAGTCCTGCACTCTAAATGTTTTCAGACTGTTTTTACCAATCCTCTAAGGTTTTGTATCTCTAAGGACTCCATTTTTAATTTCATTCATCCATCCCAGTCTCTGCCTTCCCCTGGCTCTCCTACCCTCAACTTTACCCAATTAAATTTCTGTTATTATTCCCTCATCCCTAATTATAGACCCTTTCAAATACAGCTTGAATGTGACCGAAAGATGTAGGCAGATACGATAATTTATTTTATTTCTATTTTCTAGTTAATTTTAATTTGGTTTAATAACTTCCCTCTACATACAGCTATCTTTAATGTAAATTTTTTTCAATAATATTTTCTGTAACCCTCTAAATTTTACGCACAAGGGAAATAAAGATTACATGCAGCACTTCGTTTCATTTATCACTACAGATACCTGTATAAACTCATATTATACACTAGTTTTCCCACCGAGAGAAAACATGTTTGTTGAGAGAGACTTGACCAGTGAATGATCTACCGGTATTCAACACTCTACAGATGTGTCCTGACTGGTGTATGTGAAAGGTATGCTGCCCAGTAGCTGGCCACTGAAAATGAAAGTGCATGCTATTAGCCTGACGGACTGTTAGGAGATAGTATGGTTGGCACTACATGTCTGTGTTCATTTCCCCAACTGTGAACCTAGGCACCCGTTCACAGATGGTTCGATTGGGGGTGCCCCAGCCTGGGGCAGGAGAGAGCAATGTATCCACTTGGCCACCGCTGACCAGTAATATTAATGAAAAACGTTCTCCCGGCTTGGTTGTGCAGCACTTAACATTTCTTTCATGAAGCTTAACTATATGTTTAGTCACCACATTATGATGATAATTTTTTTATGAATTATAAATTCAGTCAACAGGTAAGAAGTATTTAAAAAAGAAAACAATTGATGATATCGCTGATCAGGAGCAGTGAATCGATTATACAGTTCACATGTGGGGTATTGATATCAATACAGTAGATTGCTTGGAGCAGCAAATGATTTTAACAACAATTTCTTGGTAACTGTATCTGTATTAACTAATCAATATCCAAAGTTTTATATAAGTGAAATATATGATTTTAAATCTAGTGAATTACTGAACATGAATTTTTTGCAATGATCTATATAACTAAGGTTTAATTATAAAAACAGTAATTACAACAAAATAAGTGATGGAGCGAGGCACACTGACAGGCACTAATTTAGTAAAATTAAATGTACAGTACAGTTGTCTCTAATGACTGATGTGTTTTGTAAGTTATAACACCACCAGAAAACAGATAGGAGTCAATGACGTTCTACTTGGTAATCGTCTGTACAGTATATTAAAACTATAACCATGCAGGAAATGCGCACATTCACAGGAGTGTGTGTGTGGCGGGGGACTGCTTATTTAGCATCCTTGGTCTGGTTACTATAGCGAGGGTAGTTTTGCCCATTCTACAAGTTTTAGTATGATGTAAACAAACAGTGGTGCCGCATCTCACAAAACACGCCAGCCACTGTACCCGTTTTAAATGGAATTAACTATACAGTACATAACCTGGTCTAACTTTGTCAAATGTGCAATGAAAGACAAAATTCGTGTCGTGAAATTTAGTGAAAACATATGCCGAAGGGCTAAACTTTTGGTGCGCTCTGCCTTGTGGTAGGGGGCTCTCATAATGTTTCACGAGTTATATTTAATCTTCGGACAAAACCACGACACGACTTTTGTCTTTGATTGTACACGTCTGGAATTGGCTCCACTAGAAATCAGGGTCAAAATAAAGAAGCTATCGGTACAAAAAACTGTCAATAGCTAATTTCTTTCAAATAAAGAGCTGTGAATTTTATGAACAATCTGCCAGTGAATCTGTGAGAACACCAGATGTAAACTTCTTAATTCCAGGCTTGACCAACACTGGTAATACATATTCAGATACATTCAAAAGCCTTTGCATCCCCAGTACTTGCCAACAGTGCATAACATAGAACTTGACTGACCGCCCAACCAGCAAGTGGTGAAAAGGATAAGTAAATAATGTAACGTGCATAAAACATAACGAGTTGTTGTACAGTAGGTGACTATAGTGATTATCTATCATTAATATTTATTGTTTGTATTAATTTTGATTCATCCTTTCATTATTTATTAGCTTATTAGTCATTCAGGTGGTTGGTCTGTCCTTTTTTCTTATCCTTCGTTTGGTGCCAACTTCTCTTAATGTCAAGTTTTTCAAGAACGTAACCCCCATCATTAAATGAGGGATACCTTTCATTTGTTATACTGTATTTAGGAGTAGTTACTTTATTCTCTCACATCCCTTTTATTCCTGCAATATAGTGATCCCTCGGTTAACGAAATTTCGGTTAACAAATTACCTTCCATAAGAATCTTCAACTCGATTAATGAACAAAAATTCGGTTAATGAAATCGTGTCAACATGTTTTCGCCTGCTCACCAGCTGGAATGTTAGTCCGCCAATACAGTAATCGGTTTTAGGGCTTAAATTCGTTACCATTTGAGTAAATATCAAGAAGGTTGTACTATTCAATAATTTTCCAAGTCTTATATTAAATTTTTTAGTCATTTTAACAATTATTTAACATAACTGAAGTACAGGGAACTAGCTTTTAGCGAGCCAAACAGCCAGTTGACTCACCCAGAATGGAGTCAATTTGTGTCTGCTCAGTGGAGGTAGCATCTTGCTTGAGACTCTCTTGAACATAAACTATTTTTACAGTACAATTATTGGTCATTCTGAAATTTATTTTACACATTGACAATATATAGTGCAGTGTAGTGTTGATTTAAAGAAAATAATCTTGAATTACACCAAGTGAACTTAAAATTTTATGGGTGAAATGGCGGGATGAAGCATGGGGTGACTTCTCTTCCACCCCCACTGCCTTCTCTTCTCCTCCACCCCCACTTCTAATTCCCATCATCATCAACCAGGAGCCTTCTACATGCACACCTCAAAGTAAGTGTACTTTACTGCATTTATTTTTAGTTTGTATGTAATTTTCGGTGAGCTGGAACCAATTACCCAAAATCCCATTGAAACAATGGTTTCGGTTAACGAACGACCTTCTGGAACAAATTGTGTTCGTTAACCGAGGGACCACTGTATATCCCCTCTATCGTTCTTACTGCTATTTTCCGTAATCTATTTTTTTTTCTATTTTCTTCCCTGCTTTTTCTTTCTCTCTGAATTTTTTTGATAACTTTTCCCTCATCTTTCAGTTGCAATATTTTCTGTATTCTCTCATGTTTTGTTTTTTACTTCTGATCCCCATTTATTTCTCTCTTCTCCCATCACTCTTTTTACTTTTATCCTCTTCACCACTGATCGGCTCGTTAGCCGCTTGGGCGATCGGTCACGTCTCTGTCACGCACTGTTGGCAAGTACTGGGCATGCACCAGCTGCTGAATGTACCTGAACCCACTCCAGTGTTGGTCAAGTCTTGTCATGAAAGAGCTCACACTCGGTGCCATCACAACACTTTCTTCTCTATAATCAGCACTGTCAATTTGTTATCGTGAACTTTCTATTCACATATAATCTTGTTTTTATCAGGTAATGGACAGACCCTCCGTGTATATAAATACCTTAACAAGTAATTTTTTAATGTAACTTTCTTAAGTATTCTAGCTCAATCAAGCTTTTCTGAAATGTACTAAGGATTTTAGTATAAGAAAATTAAAATATTTAATATAACTCATTTTAATCAGTGAAAAATGTCTCAATTTCAAATGAAAGCTCACTGACTTGATAAAATAATTCCTGTATACAGTAACTTGGTTTACCCTAACAAGAACTTAAACATATCTTAGAAACAAAGATTTGGTAGTTTACCATTAATTTGACAGTACAGTAATCTTTACAGTTAATGACTTTATCATCACATAACAGCCATAAATATATATTTTTTAACTGTGTGTGGTTATCTACAACTTCCACATATGGCAGCCCTTGTGCCATTTTCAACAGTTTATAGTGTGGCAATCCCCAGGAAAGCAGAGTTAGGTTAACCCATGAACCTAGCCTGGCTTTGGGATTGAAGCCCTGTACTATGGATTGGAAAACCAGAGCACTATCAACTGTGCCATTGAGTCACCCAAACCAAAGAATAAGGATAAGGAAAAAATACTGCCTCCACATCACAATAAAAATAATGATACTATCAAATAAAAATATATTCTATATAAACCAGACAACAAGAATACTATCAAATAAAATACACTCCATATTAAACTGATCACAGGGATACTGTCAAAATAAAAAAGACTATCATGTTTTATAAAGTGAAAAAATTAATGAAATGGCTGTTGGTACTTGCAAAGATTAAGCACAAAATAATGAATATCACAGAGGTTGAAAAAATAACCAACCTTAGTTCAAAATATACAGTAAATGGTGTTCAACTATGTTTGATGAACTGCAGAAGAAAATTGTTCATATTGTTGGATAATGCTTGGGGAAACTGTCCGTGGAGTTGTCTGGATTGCCATCAGAAAGTCTCTTGGTTCTACATTACGAGCAACAATCTGAAAAAGTGCATAATTTTATTTTTAAATACGTACTTAAGAGTACTGTATTGTAGTAGGTTAAGACATGATTTAAGAAGGTTTCTGAAGGTAAATTTTTTTGATTGAGTCTACTCCAGTCATTATTATAGGTCTATCAGACATTGATAAAATTTGTAAAACAAACAACCTTTTTTTCTGATCACTCTTGCCATATAAAACAACAAAAACATTTTTATTCCCTACTTACTGATCACTCATCATATAAATAAACACCAATACAGTAGTACTGTACAGGATTTTAATTAAAAGCATGTGCCATATGTTAATTACCTCAATATTTATAAATTTTACCCACACAGTCCCTCAAGAACAAACGTAATACTCAATCAAAAGCAAAATTACCACTTCATTCATAAGCAGACACTGGGTAATCGTAATCGATTAGTTTTTCATGTAATCGTAATTGATTACATTTATATTTTGGGCAAAGTAATCATAATTACAATTATGTTTATATTGTAATTGCAACCATAATTACATTTATGTTTACAAATCATCTTGGTCATTCGGTTTCCTGTAACTCTGCGCTTATTTGTCTGTAGACTATGTTATACTGCATTATATGTGTTTTCAAGGATATTCATAATGGCTGTATATATCCAGCTCTATGCAGTGTGTAATAATATAACAAATAATACGCTAGTCTTGGTCATTGAGCAATTTTTTTTTTTTTGGACATGTACCGGACATGTCAACCAATGAGCTACCTTCTTCCTCCATGCCTCTGTGGCAAGAAGATGCCAGACACCAACATTAAAGAATAAATTTTTTAAGGGTATTGTAATTTGTAATTACAATGATATGGTACTTCTTACTTTTGAATCACAAGATGTTATGTAACTTAGACTTAACCTTGTAAGCTAATAGTATATAGCAGTGTTAGACATTCGGTAGGCTCGGGACCAGCCACACTAACTGTGTCACTGTGAACCTGTGACAGTTAACAGGCTGTAAGACAGTGAGAGTGTGAAGGTTGAAGAATAGAGGTTGAGCCTGGTTAATCCAGCTACCATTTTCAATAAGGTATCAGTAAAATCTGCTGTGTTTGAGCACTTTGACATGCCAGATTCCACCGAAGGCAACTTTATACTTTAACCCAGGTGCAAATACTGTAGTGCTCACTGATATTATCAGCTTGAGGCAAAACTAATTCCAACCTTCTCACTCAAAGGTAAATATGATACAGTACATTATTGTGTACAAACTACAATACTGTACCAGTAAATCCTTGTTTATGTGTATAATGCTAAACTTGAACCTAAACCTGTACTGTTAATTATATATCCACGCTTTGAGGGAGGGTGAGAAAGAGAGAGAGAAATAGAATATGGGAATCAGAGAGAATGAGATAATTAGAAAAGGAGATACAGTGACCCTCGAAGATCCGGACTGAAACGGGAGACCACCTGTCTGAAAAAGATGATTGTCCGTATCTTCCGGCGATTCTACGAAATACAGTACAGTGATCCCTCGGTTAATGAATTACCATCCATAAGAATCTTCAATTCAGTTAACAAAAAAAAAATTTGGTAAATGAAATTCTTACGAAATCATGTCAACATATTTTTGCTTGCTCACCAGCTGGAATATTAGTCCGCCAATACAGTACAGTAATTGGTTCTAGGGCTTAAATTCGTTCCCATTTGAGTAAATATCAAGAAGGTTGTACTTGACTCACCCACAATGACGTCAGTGTGTATCTCTGGTTAGTGGAGGTAACATCTTGCTTGTGGCTCTCTTGAACATAAACTATTTTTACATTTTTACAGTACAATTATTGGTCATTCTGAAATTTATTTTACATATTGACAATATATAGTGCAGTGTGGTGTTGATTTAAAGAAAATAATATTGAATTACACCTAGTGAACTTAAAATTTTATGGGTGAAATGACAGCATGAAGCATGGGGTGATTTCTCTTCCACCCCCACTTCCTTCTCTTCTCCCTTCTCCTCCACCCCCACTTCTAATTCCCATCATCATCAACCAGGAGCCTTCTACATACATACCTCAAAGTAAGTGTACTTTACTGCATTTATTTTTACTTTGTATGTATTTTTCGGTGAGCTGGAACCAATTACCCAAAACCCCATTGAAACAATAGTTTCAGTTAACGAACGACTTTCTGCAATGAATTGTGTTCGTTAACCGACAGTATATAAAAACGATAAATAATGATACATAAAAAATACAGTACCGTATTTGATGGCATATAAGAAAAAACTTGTGTGTATTTATCTCTTGTAGCCATATTTTTCTTAAAATAATATATATACTGTAGTAGGTGCTCCTATACTTATGAACGAGTTACATTCCGGAGACTTGTTTGCAAGTTCGACTTTCCTCTTGTAGATATCAAACATATTGTAAAAACTGAAAAGATTATGGATATTTAGTACAGCTATACCCTTTAATACAGCCTTAAAACCTGGCTCACTCTTTTCCTCTTAGGCAATGTTTGTTCTATCTGGAATTTTCTTCAAAATAATCCAGTTTCATCCACATTAAACACTGTTCTGGCAGGTAACCCCCTTCAGTGATGATGTTTATATCTCTGAAAGTTTGTAAGTTGAACGTTCTTAAGTAGAGGAGCACCTGTACCAGGAAATGCGAGGAATAATTAAAAAAGAAAAAACAATAAATAAGTTACAACAAAAAAATACTGTATTGCCAAATCAGTAAATAAAATCCAAATGAAAGTTTAATGCAGTCGCCATTTACATACATTCCCCGCTTCATCATAGCAATGGATGGGACGCTGGTTCCCTAGCAACACTACCCATCCCCTACACTCTGTGCTCTCCTCCCGCTCCCTCATTGAGCCAGCTAACTCATGTGTAAAGAAATGTATATTCACTTTACGTGTTTGACCTCAGGACAATTTTCTTTTACTTTATTTACAACATATATGTAGGATGGTGTGTGCATGTAACTGAGTAAAAATGAATGAAGAAAGTTACGTACATCTACCCGAAAATATGAGTTGAAAAACAACCATAACACCTGACAGCTTGGTCCAGTAGCCTGGTGGTTACAGTGATGAGTCTAACCTGGCTACAATGCCATGATTAATCACTATTATATCAGTAAACACTAATAATAACAGTAAATTCAGCAAAATATGGCAGGGAGGAGTGACAAGTTACAAAAGCAGCCGACATGCAAACTAGCAAATGCAGTCACTCACTCCCCTTACTGCTCCTGTTGTCAGGCATACACATGGGAGAAATGCATATCCTGTAGTCTAATTTGTGATGATGATGGGCACAGTGATAAACAAATTATATAAACCATGCATTTACCTACAATAACATACAATAATAAGAAACATTGCATCATTACTAGAGCAATTAAAATAATATTCCCACAAACAACAATTGACAACTCTGTTTAAGTTTCCCGCCTCGAGCACCTGTGTCCCGTGCACTGACATCTTAGCTACATGGGCCTAAAATGATCTTTGTTCTGTTTTGGGAATGCTTTTTCGCCCCCGGAACCGCCAAATTTTATCTGAATCTTCTGAAATCCAGACTTACTGGGGTTCAAATCTTCGAAGGTTCATTGTAATTGAGAGAGAGAGAGAGAGAGAGGTCAAAATTTGCAAAGACTGACTAAGTGCAATAATTTTTTGCAGATAGACCATATACTAGACAAAAACTTGAGCAACATTTGTAAAATGTTAGGGTCTGTATTTTAAAACATCAGCCAACTGCTTCATTTTCCAAGATGAGGGTCATTCATTTTATTTCAAATTTATGTATAATACAAGTATGCAACTGTGTACAGTATAGTCTTCATTTACGCGGTCAATTGAACCCGTGGAGGTCTGTGTAAAACGAGAAACGCGTAAACAAAATAACAGAGCACTTGGGATTAACTGAAATAGAGACTGGGCCGACCCCCAAACTACACTTTTTCCGACACAATATGTACGTTGTAGTAAAAATAACATCTTAATTTTATGATGGTATGCACACACAATTAATATTTAAGAGCAATATCAATAATATTAGGTTTTTTAACACTTACGTTAGTAGAAAAGATGACTGGGCACACGGGGATGGGGGGTTGGTTCCGAGGCAGAGGGCAGATTATTGGCCCTCACCTGTATCACCTGTATCAATTGTATCACTATCCACCACAGAGGCTAGCAGGGCCTCCTTGTCAAACCCCTCAAAGTCCATATCCTCACTATCACTGACTTGAACCACCTGTGGTGGGTGGCAGGTGAAGAACTCGGTAATGTTTTGTTGACAGGGCGACCTTGTGCGCACCCTGCCTGCGCCGCTTCCCGCGTAAATGATGGAATGAACCGTGTAAATAAAAATTGTCAGTCTGGCAAGGTGCCGCGTAAATGACCAAACGTGTAAACCAAATCCGCGTAAATTGAGACTATACTGTACAGTATTTCAGGTTGACATAATAAAATTAATATCTATACCCCTAGTATATTCTTATTTTTCATATACAGTACCATACACTGATGTAAGTAAACATTATTGTAATCATGATTATACCTTATGTAACTGTAATTGATTACACTTACATTTTTTGTAACTGTAATCGTAATTGTAATCATTAAAATATCATGCAATTGTAATCGATTACATAATCACCCCATGTCTGTTCATAATTTTTTTTTACGGGAGTTGATCACTACAGAGTAAATTTTTCTAAAACATTACATTAAAATCAACTAAATGTTATTATACCATCTTTGAATATTTCAGGAACAAATTTTTTTTCGGTCACAATTTCCAACCCCCTCACTGGCAAATAAGAGCATGAGTGATATCCCCCATTCCTCCCATTCAGACCACACAGTGTAGTGACTGAATGTTGCCATCTCTGTCTACTCCCTGACATTATTTTCATAAAGCTCAGGACTTAAGAGATGTATTACATGAAATATACTAATAATATTACCATCAAAGAGATCCCGATAGGACTGAATGGATTTTTTGGTCAGAGTGAGGATAACCGATTACCCATTGATCCTTTAACCTTTGAATGAGTAGTGTTGCATGTAGGTGTTTTATTCTGGCTAACACCAGACAATTTTATTCAGCTGAGAGAAACCTTTACCACTCAATAGGCTAATTAATGCTTCCTGTCAGGCATGGTGTGATGGGAGGGGTCTATAAAAACTCTAAAGGCAACAAAGTGGCATGCTTATGTTTGAGTTGTAAAGGAGAAAAATTATTATACAAAACACAGTCACAAATGAAAGAGGGGAATTGTTGATCTGCTGTATGTTCTTAACCAGTGTGAGTGTTAACGTTCCCTCCTTGACAAACTTTATGTTGATTCCAGATCAAACTTAACCCCTACACAACTGGATGCCACTTTTAATATTTTATTTGGCTAATGCCAGATGATTTTATTCAGCACAGAGCGACTCCTGGTACCCAAGGGATTAATTTCCCCTCCAGAATAAATGAAAGCCCACACCATAACAAACTTAACGTCACTCTGAAGTAAACCTAAATTCCACTCGACCTTAAAACTCTCTCCAGAACCCTATTTGTCCTTATCCAGCTTTAGATCTCAACCATGTAATGATCACTCCCCACTACTATTAAAACCATGTCTTTCTCTAATTAATAAGTGTCACTTCAGCAATTTATGCAAAACAACAAAGCAAATGACTGCACTTAATACTGGAGGTAAACTGTTCATTTATACATGAGGAGTTAGTGGTGTTGCAAGTCTTATGGACCAATCATTTTACGGTGTAAATATGAAAATTTAAGTGAAAATGTAGAGGTCTTTGATTTACTTAGTTTCACTTGATGTGAGTCACTGAATGGGTTTATCAGAGTTTTGTGGTTTTGAGAACAATAATTTTGAAAATTAATTACAATACGAAGAGGTATGTTCCACGATACAAGCACATGTGACTTAAGGTCCATAAAAAACTATAAACACAACTGACTTATCATACAAAAACTTAAATAAAACAATACTCGATGTGCTGGAAGCTTGCTCAGCGGATACTGCATGGCACCAAGAGTATCACTAGAACACGGGGTGATTTTGTTGTCTGGAAGTAATAGAATACTAATTACGGCATATATACAGTACTATATAAATCTACTCATAGGACAATTAACATGTAAATACAAATGTAATTTTAGTACATATTAAAAAAAACACAAGAAATATCGAAATAAATTCCTATATACTTTAGCAAATTATACTGTACTCTGAAAAATATACAATAGAAAATTATGTATATCTACCAGAAATATGAGTTGGAAAAATAACAATAACCAACTCGCAGCACGCAAGCACGTGGGTCACTTCACCGCCAACAACAATACTCACCACCACCAACTACAAAACTTTTCACCAACACTAAACACCCCCACCACCAACACTCACCACCAGCACCAAAAACAATAATACTCACCACCAATAACACTTACCGCCATCAACAACCCTCACCACTACCAACAACACTCACCACCATTAACAACAACACTCACCATCACCACCAACACTCACCACACCACCAACAACAACACTCACCACACCACCAACAACACTCAACACTCAGCACACCAACACTCACCACACCACCAACAACACTCACCACACCAACAACAACTCACCACACCACCAACAACCACTCACCACCACACCACCAACAACACCACACCAACACTCACACACCAACACTCACCACACCAACACACCAACAACAACTCACCACACCACCAACAACACACCACCACCAACAACACTCACCCACACCACCACCAACAACACTCACCACACCACCACCAACAACACTCACCACACCACCAACAACACTCACCACACCACCAACAACACTCAGCACACCAACACTCACCACACCACCACCAACAACACTCACCACACCACCAACAACAACACTCAGCACACCACCAACAACACTCAGCACACCACCACCAACAACTCACCACACCACCACCACCACCACACCACACCACCACCACTCACCACACCACCACCACCACCACCAACACTCAGCACACCAACACTCAGCACACCAACACTCACCACGCCGCCACCAACAACACTCACCACACCACCAACACTCACCACCATTACCTCACACCACCCATCACCACCACACTCCCGTGACCACCAGCTACCACTACCAACCACTACATCCCCATGACCACTGGCCACCACTACCTCACACTACCCAACACGACCACCACATTTTATTCATTATTTGCCCCCCCAAAAAAAAAAAATAATAATAATAATGATACATATTCCTTAAAATAATTGTATTATGTTGCATTAAGACACAATCATACTGTACACAGTACTGTATTGTAAACATTTCAACAGTAAGCAAAAAACCAGGAAAGTAAACTAACTAGTTTTTCATCTAATTTATTTTGAAAATATACTGTACTACTGTACATAGTTATTGATTGAAATATAAAAGGTAAATACGATTAATTGCATCAAAGCTCAAGAAAAAATGGTTTAATTGGCTAAAAAAAAAATTATATATAATAACCACGATTTATTCACCCTGCCTACAATTAAACTGAGACTCCATCTCAAGTAACTACTGTATATACAATACAGTCAGTTAGATAAACTAGCTAAACAGGGCCGGACTCAGGAGTGGGCAAAGTGGGCAGCTGCCCAGGGGCCTCCACAATCTGGGGGCTTCCACATATTACATCTGACCTTGGACTTAAAGAAGCCTATGCATGCATTCTTGGACAGAACCATTATTTGAGTAGAAGTTTATCTGATTAATAATGCAAAGAATCATCTCTCTGTAATAACTAATAATATATTCTTTTCTGTGAAGTCCCTTGAAGAATTTTGACATATGCAGTAGCAGCTATATCAGGGCTGGTTGACTTGAAACCACATGAATGACTCCAGTCATGTCTCACTTTTGTGTGTGTGGGTTGGGAATTTGTACACTATCAATACATATACAGTTAATTAAAAATTTCTCAATGTTCTAATTTCCTCAATATAACTGCATATGGCTTCAAAATTCTCCAAAGAAGTGCTCAAATTTCAAAATTTTCCCAGGGGGCTGAACTCCCAGATGTTTAGGCTCACTTCACTGGCCACCCCACCCTCTTGGGTAGTTATAATGAGGGGGGGCCTCCACAAAGAGGCTGCCCATGGGCCTCCACAGGTCTAAATCCGGCACTGTAGCTAAATATTAAGATATTCTTGGCATAAGAACATACCATCTGTGAACCTCCAAAAGCGAGAAGACTGTAAATCTCTAATGGGTTGAAAAGCAGCAGCCATTGTCAGGTGCATAAGATCAGCACCAGAGTAGCCTTCAGTGGCATTTAAGAGATTCGTCCAATCTGAATCTGTCATTTGGAGGGGCAGCGAAGAAAACTGACTGGAAATTATGGCACGGCGTCCTTCCCTGAGGAAATATTTTTTTATGAATTTTTGTACAGTACTATGTATCATTCAGTCACTTTTAAGAACTTAAATTAAAAAAGATGATCATCTGATTCTATTTTCTTTATATCTTCAAACTTCCCCCTGATAAACCCAACCCTCACTCAACCTGAGGATCAAATTGTAATATCTTGCTTTACATAGATCAAGATGGATAGAGATAAGCTGGCATGGAGTAGTGTTAATGAAGCAACTCATTATTATCTTCCTACTCATGGGTGTTCTGTAATTTTAATATGAAATTGACCTCAAAAGTCATAAACTAATAATTAAGTTCTCAAGACTAAAAGATCAAGAAAAAAAGAAACTTCCCTCTTTGATTTCTATACCACCTGACTTTAGTCAGGTAAGAATGTATCTCTTCTTCTATAATGAAAATCTATGGGAAAGTGTGTTCTGATTTACATAAAAACAATTTACAAAAGGTTTTCAGGAATGGAAACCTTTTGTAAATCATGGAAATGTCTGTACACTTCCTGGTATATAAAAAACAAAATGCCTCATCACATTTTTACTTAAATTGTTTAATTCCAAAATAAGCTTTACTTATTTTAAGAATGAACAGTTGAGTCCATTACATTTTAGAACAAGATGGCATACTGGTACCTGTTTGGAAGTGGAATTAATAAACGTCTCTGAAAACGTCTGAGGAAGGCAGAATCAAGGTCCCAGGGACAATTAGTGGCACCCAGGAGAAACACTGATGAGTCCTTATCGTCTTCCACACCCTCAATTTGTCGCAGCAACTCTGACTTCACCCTGATAATGAGTCACAGCATGAAATTAAATAAGAAAATCATGCATTTTCAATTCAATATTTTGTATAAAACATGGCTTGATATTAAATTTTTACTAGTAGTGTACGTACTGTGACTTATGACAGCTCTACTTATAAGTAATATGTCTGCTCTACCTACAACCATTATGATTGCTCACCTATAACCACTATAACTGCTCTACCTATAACCAACAAACACCTTCCCACAATCAATGAAATTAAGTTTACATATACAGCGGACTCATGTTATAGAACAACTTCTTAAAAAAGAAAAACAAAATAATAATAATATACAGTGAGATCTCCATTAGCCGGAACAATTGGTGCAGAGTACTTCCAGGTAACGAGACAACTCTCTCAAAGCCGGAAAAAATCCCTCATCCCCGGAATTTTCCGGGTAATGGAAAAGTGTTCTCGGAAGTTCCAGAAATTGTCCATTAAATCATCTCTCGAACCTGGAAAAATATACCCCATCCCCTGAAGTTCCCGTGGAATTTCCAGAAAATTCCGGCTTTGGGAAAGATTTTCCAAGAAAATTTCAATTCCAGGTATCAGAGTTCCAGGTTTAAGCAATTCCTGCTAATGGAGATATTACCACACACACACACACAGTAGAACCTTCATAACTCAGACTAATTGCGACAGACCCCAAGTCTGACAAGGAGGGGGGGGGAGGGAAGATAGCAGTGCTTATCTGAACTGTTTAAAGAAAATCAGTTGATGCTATGTTACTATTGCACTTCAACAACTTAGGTATTCAACTGTATAACAAGATTATTAAAAGAATATTATACGAACAATAATAAAAAAAAAATTTAAACAGAACTCTCTGGGTTGAAAATCAGACATATAAGTCTGGTTGAAAACAACTGGTGTCACCGAGATGATTATTATTTACTGTAAAATGTTATATGTAAATAACCACAGAATTTTTTTTTTATGAATAAAGAGAAAACTGTATACTGTACTGTACAGTACTATAAAGATAAAAATAAGAAAAAATAAGTGTAAGAGTATACTGTATTGTATGTGGGAGCAGCTGGCAGAGGGGAGGGGGGAGGGTAGCATGGGTGGGTACTTCCACTTCTCCCCCAAGATTCCTTTAACACTTCTTTATGCAATTCCACCATAATCCTCATATAATTTAGGGTCATTTGATGCCAGGTTGATAAAATATTATGGTTGTTTTTCAACTCATATTTTCAGGTAGATATACATAATTTTCTTCATTTATTTTTACTCGTTTACATGCACACACTATCCTAAATACATAGTGAAAAAGAGTAAAAGAAATAATTGACATAAGGAAAAACCTGTACAGTATTCAAATGCACTACGTTAATTATTAAATTTTGTATGTCTTCTGCAAATTATGGGATGTTTGTACTTAAATTAATCACTATCTTTCAAGAATTCCAGCAATGTATGTTACATTCTGCTAAGTCAATTCAGTGACATTTTATAAGCGCAAAACTTAACCCCTATGCCCCCGTTGACATTCCGGAATGTCCATCTAGAGTGCATCAGTTGACGTTCCGGAACGAGCGACTTTTTGTGTCATTGTTTGAATGCCCAGCGCGGGTTTTCCGGTTCCAGCTTGACTACTTGCTTGTCACGCCACACGCTCGGTCAAAAAGAAGGTTCCTGAATTAAAGTACAGTACCTACTTTGGTGGTTTCATTTTCATTGTTTGTCCATTTAATCATGTTGTATCAAGTAATATTACAAAATGTAGTGTAGTTGTATTGTAGTGTAGTATTACTGGAAAATAATGCTATGATTATGTTATATATGTATTTATTTGTGGAATTATTTTTCCAATAATTATTTATATGCATTACTTGCTCAATCAAACACAAAGACAGCATGGCGACAGATTGCATGTGTGTTGCCAGGCACTTTTATGAAAAATAGTGCAAATAAAATATTCTAAATTAATTATTTATAAAAATAAGTATTATGATCGGTAAATATATGTTACTGGCCATCCCGGAAACAAAGGCAAGCAGAAAATGGCCGCTAAGTGTGTAGTGACCACGAGCATTTGCCGTCAAAACAACAGTGTCCCCTTATCTCCCTCGCCACTGCTGCCCCAGGGAAGTTTCTAGAGGGTCAATATATAGTTTTTCTTAGTTATTTTTTATTGTTTTATCATTTAAAAAGGCTAAAAATAAATTTTGGAAAAGTTGATATTTCTCGATTTACTCCGCGTGGGGGATACGGCTAGTGGCACCCTAGCCCGGGACTTAGGGGTTAAACTCCCTCTATTTGACTGATAATTAAGCACTTTGTTATCTCCTCGCCGGCTGTCAACACCTCACCTCCCCCTCCCCTTCCTCCCACCCAGGGTGAAGGTAGTTTTAGGCTTAACGCTTTTCTTATAAAATGTCACAGACTAGACTTAGTAGAATTTAACTTGCATTGCTGGAATCCTTGCAAGACATTGATTAATTTGAGTAGGAACATCACATAGTTTGCACAAAACAAAAAATATTAGTCCTTTAGTATACAGGCATCCCCCGCGTTACGGAAGACGGGTTAAGGAATTTCGCTCTTACGGAATTTGTAAATTATGACCAATAATTTCGCGTTACGGCTCATAAATCAGCCCTTACGGAAATTGGGGTAAATTTTAACAATTAAAAAAAAATAAAATCACTATATAAAATTAAATTTTTTGGTTAAAAATGATAATTTGTTTGGAGTGGATTTCTTGGTGTTTGCAACCACCAAGCGTGGCGTCGACCCGAGGAGTCAGTCCATTTTACATCCAGTGTGCGGGCATGTTTCTCGCCCCAGCAGTTGGATTTAATTTTTACAAACATACAGTAAGTACAGTACAGTGCATTACCCTTATTCAAGAAGACTGGAAAGAGGCCATCAAGTGGAAGAGACTGCAGTAGTGCAAAAAGAAGCCGCAAAGGCATTACATTGGATATTAAACTTGACGTTTTAAGAAGGTTTGATGCTGGGGAAAACTTAGCCAGATTGCAAAAACATTAGGTCTTGCTACTTCAACAGTGGGAACAATCCGTGATAATAAGGACAAAATTAGGTCAAGTGCTCAAGCTGCTACTCCATTAACTGCTCAAACCTTGTATTTTCACAGAAGTGATGTGATGCTAAATATGGAACGACTCCTGAGTGTCTGGATTGAAGATCAGACTAAACGCAATGTGCCACTAAACACTATGGTTATTCAACAGAAAGCCATAAGTTTATATAATGATTTGCAGGAAGAGGAAGGTGCAACTTCTGAGGTTAAACCTTTTCTGGCTAGTAAAGGCTGGTTTGAAAGGTTTAAGAAGCCCCTTAATTTACACAACATAAAAATGAGCAGTGAAGCTGCCAGTGCTGATACAGATTCTGCTAATAAATATCCTGCTGAGCTGAAGAAAATTATTGATGAAGGAGGTTACACACCAGAACAGGTGTACAATGTTGATGAAACTGGGCTTTTCTGGAAGTGCATGCCTGCTAGAACTTTTATTTCCACTGAAGAAAAATCAGCACCAGGGTTTAAAGCATCCAAAGATTGTTTAACACTTCTTCTGGGAGGAAATGCTTCAGGTGACATGAAATTAAAGCCCCTACTTGTGTATCACTCAGAAAATTCAAGGGCTATGCCAAGTCTAATCTACCTGTGATTTGGAGTTCCAATAAGAAGGCTTGGATGACTATGACCCTTTTCCAAGACTGGTTCACCAACTATTTTTGCCCTGCTGTAGAAAGATATAATGCCAGGCATAACATATCTAATAAAGCATTGCTCCTCTTAGATATTGCACCAAGCCACCCAGTAAATTTAAATTATCTTTCTGATAATGTGAGAGTGGAGTACATCCCCAAGAACACAACTTCCTTGCTCCAGCCAATGGATCAAGGTGTGATAGCTAACTTTAAGGCATATTATCTTAGGAAAACTTTTTTGCAGCACATAAAAGCAATTGACGGGGAGGATAAACCTACAGTTATGGACTTCTGGAAAAAGTTCAACATCTTGGATGCTGTGGATAATATAGCCGAGTCATGGGATGAAGTGAAACCCTCAGCTATGAATGGTTCATGGAAAAACATATGGCCAGAGTGTGTCCATGAAATTCACGGTTTTTCACAAGCTGAAAGTCTACAGCAAGTTTAACAAGACATTGTGACACTTGCAAATAATGTAGGCTTTGAAGAAGTCATAGAAAATGATGTGGTTGTGTTGCTAGAGTCCCAAAGAGAAGATTTGACTTATGAAGATCTGATGATGCTGGAACAAGAGCGATCTGCAGGACAAGAAGAGGATATAGAATCTCCACCCACCCCACTTCAGTTGACAACAAAGGATATGTCTAAAGAGTTTGCACTAATGCAGGAAGGTCTGCAAATCTTTGCTGATAACGACCCCAACCGTGAAAGGAACATCAAGATTGCAAGAGCAGTTAACAATGCTCTCAGTTCCTACACTGAGCTGTACAAGGAGAAGGTGAGCCGTAAACGTCAAACAACTTTGGATGAGTTATTCATCCTCAGAGAAAAGCTGAAAGCAAATGATGATTTACAGGGCAGGGCAGAAGAGAGTATTGCCTCTCCCTCCAAATAACTTCCTTTGCACCACCAATCCTCACGCAGCAGTCAACATCTTTTGTGGTAAGTACAGTACAATATTTGTATTTATTCCAACTGTATTTTTCTTCATATTACATGTATATCATGAATTATTTAATGTACTGTATTGTATGTGTTTATAAATGCTTATTTTCATTCATAAAAGGGCTCGAATTATGTTTTTGGGGCCTAAAAAAATTCCGTAGGAACGCATCTCCAGTTTTCGCGTTACGGAATTTCACGATACGGTCAATTTTCCAGCGACGGAACCCTTCCGTAACGCGGGGATTGCCTGTACTGTAGTACATTTGAGTACAAAGTGTGTACAGTAATATGTTGCTCCAAATTATGGCTTTTTCACAGTTCATGGTGCTTTAGAGAAATGGGAGGTGTATAATTAGTGGGTCAGAGGTGAATTGTTGAATTATTATTATGTGACCTCGGTTGGTCCAGCAAAACGGAAAATTCGGCAAGGTTTTGGAACCAAGGGTACCGGAAAATCGGTGGTGTACCTGTAGTACTGTACTGTATATAGTTTTCTCTTTATTCATAAGACAAATTCTGTGGTTACTTTCATATAACACTTAACAATACATAACAATCATCTCGGTAAAAACAGTTGTCGACAACCAGACTTATGTCTGATTTATAACCCAGAGTTCGGTTTCATATTTTCTTATTATTGATGTAATAGTGTCTTAATAACTATGCTATGCACGTAAAGACCTTAGTTGTTGTAGCAGTAATACTATTATAACAACAATTGATTTTCTTTAAACTGTCCCAGATAAACAGTGTTACCTCCACCCCCTACTCTCATAAATTTGCTTTTTTGGGGACTGGGGTCTGCCTTTAATCTGATTTAATGAGGTTCTATTTGTATGTTTATATTTATGCTTTTGATGTTATGATAATTTTTTTTTTGCACATTCTATATAAAGTAAGAGAAATTGAATAAAAATACGTACGTATATATACTTGAAATTACGAGTTTAAAAATAACAACAACACAACTCAAGGGTTGACTAAGTAGGGATGAAGCTGGCCTTACGTCGGAATATGAAGGCTGTTGCTAGCCTGCCTGGTTTGAAATGTTACTGTAGGGTATTGGTTTTTCATTTGCGAATAAGCAGGGTATGCTTTGTGAATATCGAATAGGGGTGTTAAAATATCAATTGCGGATAAGTGGGGTTGCAGTTATCGGGGTTACAAATAGTGAGGTATTCCCATATTATATTTGAATATTTAAGATATTTGAGAAGGGGTGTGGTATATACAGTAGTGTAGCAAATTTCTGTATTGTGGTTTTATTGTATTTTAGTTCAAATATTATGAAATTTATTTAATAGAATATTAGAGCTAAGTGTATTGAATTGCACTCAAATTCTGCAAAACTTTTTTCATATTGTGAATTATGAAGTGTTAAATAATAAAGCTCTACTGTACCTTTTTATTACCAATTTTACTATAAGGTACTAAACTAAGCAGTTGATTTTCTTACAGTAAACACAATTCAGCTTTACTATAATTTCCTGCTGATACAAATGTAAACACTAATGAGAATTGATGCAGAGGAGAGACAGGTATGGCAGAAGAACAAATGAATCCATTTCAAAACAGAGAAATGCTAAAACTCTAGTGAACAGTAATAGTGAAGTAGAAAACTTATTATGGTACTGTACTGCAAAGAGAGGTTGTGGTTTACAAATTTGAGGCAACAATTTAGTGCAAATAATATAAAATTTTCTTTTAAGCAGCAATAAAAGGCAAAACAAAAAGATAAATGTGGATAAATCATCGTGATGACAAAAGCTAGTTACTTACCTGCGAATGTGTTCATCTTCTGTTAATGAGCGTTTTCGACACAAACTGTCAATTTCATCTATAAAAATAATACTCTGGCTACACTGCTGCCGAGCATGCTGGAACAAGTCTCGGATCAACCTGAAAAAAAATATAAAATACATGTTAAAACTTACATTCAAATACTGTATCAAAAATACATAATTCAAATTAAGGAACAGTACAGTATTATGATGAAATCTGGCTCAAATTTTTTTTTTCCCTCTGGGAACTTATCATTATTAAGAGATTTTTTCACATGAATAAGTTGTTCCCAAATGTTTCAGTAACTGAAAAAGTACAGCACAGGGGCCCCCCAAATTCGCAGATTTTTATTTCACGGTCCTTTATTATTCGCGAATGACACCCTGGATGTACCCAAGAATGTCTGTGGGTAGTTTTAAAGTTGCCGACATTTTTGCGGCTGGGACATTGAGCCAGTTGTTCTAGAGACAGTAATTTCCTTTACCTGTATTGTAAATAGGTGTGTGTGTGTAGACAGACACACAAAACACATACAAATAAATAATAATTGGACAAAACTCGCAAATAATCAGAAAAAATAAAAAATAAATGCGAGTCTACCCTCAAGTCCCTGCTTTATTACTTTATTAATAAAGCACGAACTTGAGAGTAGACCGTCACATTTTTAATAAATCTGTTTCTGATTGTTTGTGAGAGGATTTTCCCATTATTATTTATTTGTATGCATTTTGTGTGTGTGTGTGTGTGTGTGTGTCCACACACACACATATACACAATGCAATACATATATACAATCAGAAACAAATTTATTAAAAATGTGACAGTCTACCCTCAAGTTCGTGCTTTATTATTAAAGTAATAAAGCACGAACTTGAAGGTAGACCGTCACATTTTTAATAATTTTTTCTGATTATTTGTGAGAGTATTTTCCCATTATTATTTATTTGTATGTGTTGTGTGTGTGTGTCTACACACACACACACACACACACACACACAGTCTCTCCTCGACTAACGACATATTCGACTTACGACAACCTGGACATATGGCGTCCATGGTCGTATAAGATATTTTTCACATTACGTATTTTCGAGTCCCAACGTTAGTGATCGCGGTGTGTGCTGACAAAATTTTCGTTAGCAATTCCCTTTAAAATGGCTGGCAAGCGTAAAAGTGAGAGTTCTCGTGGTGCTGAGAAGAAAAAGAGACACCCATTTTAGAATTTCTATGTATTATTTTCGCCTTTTCGACTTGCAACCAATTAAGACTTACGAACTGGTCGTCGGGACGGAACCCAGTCGTAAGTCGAGGAGAGACTGTATATGAATGATCACTTAGCGAAGGTTTTCGAGGTCCCTAACCCCATTGTAGCAGTCATTGTCTGTACCAACGAAGCCTTGTACTACTGCTTCAATTTCTGAACTGCATAACATATAACCACAATTCATTTGCAAGTAATAACTACAGTATAAACTAACTTCTCAGATTCCCCAATCCAAGAAGAGAGGAGGTTGGCAGATGATACACAATAAAATGGACAGCGAAGCTCTGAAGCCAAGGTTCGAGCTAGCTTGGTCTTCCCGGTACCTGGAGGACCATAAAGAAGCAAACGCGTCCACGGCTTTGCTCCACCTGTCAATATATTAAAATGAATACTTTGTAATTTAGTCACATTTAATAACTGTAGTCAAATAATATTCCTCCATCTTCTGCAATATCAACTTTAATTCTTCCATTTCTGTGTGTAGTAGAACAGGAACACAAAAATCTCTAGAAGTGTGGTAATTGTAGGGGAAAGTGTTGAAAGACAATACAGGACTGAAACAATATACTGTAATACAGTACAGTAGTACAGTATAGTACAGTACATTGCTTTATCCAAGAAGTTCTGGTACACAAAAGCTTTGGTCTGAGTGATATACAGTACAGTATTAACCCGCTTTATGCGGTTTCACTTTCCGCGATATCTCATTTACGCGGTGCCTCGCCAGAACCGAAATTTCACTTTCCGCGGTGCATCTACCCATATACGCGCAGAGTGTCTGGCTTGACGCTATTTTTAGATTCGACCCTCCCGCCTGGGCAAGCCGCGCGGAAAGGATGCGCAGTGCATGTCTCTGTTACGTTATCAGTGACATCATATGGCGTATCGGACTGTGATTGGCCATGCATCCTTACCTCCCTCCGCTGCTAGCTGTGATTGGTTTAAAGTAATATGACGTGTCCACCCGCGGGAGGAAGGGAGGAAAGACGAAGCTTGACCTAACCGCGGCAGTTTCATCCCTCCAGGCCACACCGTGTATACGTGCATCCATTGTTCTGTGAAATGGCTTCAGCCGGACCACCGCCACCAGAGAGAAACCTTTCCTTACCTGGACCCAGCCGCCCTAAGCCAAAGAAGATACGACGTTCCTTAAGCTACAAAGTGAAATACCAGATAATTCAAGATTTGGAGAAAGGAACACGTCAAGCTGATCTCGTGTGCCAGCATGGAGTCAACGAATCTACGATTCGTACTATTAAGAAGGATGCAGCCAATATCAAAGAGCACATGAGAATCACAAAGTCTGCAGGTGCTTCAATGATCAAGTATTGCCAGAACAAGGTGCTGCTAAAGGTGGAAAATTTGCTGGCGAGTTACTTGATTTGTCAGGCGCGACGCAACATGGTGGTGGACACGCGATCCGTTCAAGAGTACGCACGTGAACTGTATGCAGCAGTGTCACGTAAGATGGGAATTGCAGAGCCCAAACCCTTCAATGCTTCCTCTGGTTGGCTGCATAGGTTTAAGAAGAGGAACAATATCACCAACATCAACACTGGTGGTGAAGAAGCGAGTGCTGACCGTGTGGTGGCTAGAGATTTTCCTCCATTCTTACGTGAGGTTATGGAGGAAGGGCAGTACACTGACGACCAGGTGTTTAACATGGACGAATCCGGCCTATTTTGGAAAAAGCTGCCTACCAAGACCTTTGTTGTCCAGTCTGCCAGCAAGATTCGGGGTCGGAAGTTGCAGAAGGAGCGCATCACCTTCCTCTTTACCACCAATGCCTCCGGTACCTGTAAACCAAAGTTATCGGTGATTCACACAGCCCGCAAGCCGCACGCCTACAAGAATGTGGACATGAGCAAGATTAATGTCCACTGGCTGACCGCACGCAAGGCGTGGATGTTCTCTGCTCTGTCACTCTCCTAATTTAATGACTGTTTCATTCCCGACGTGAAGAAATTCTGCGAGCAACAAAATGTTCCATTCAAGATTTTGTTGCTCCTTGACAACGCACCAGGACACTCGCCCCTACTTATGGATCGTCACCCTAATGTAAAAGTGGTCTTCCTTCCTCCCAACACTACGTCATTAATCCAGCCCATGGACCAGGAGTTGATCTGCAATGTGAAAGCTGCATACTCGGCAAAGAAATTCAAGCTCCTGAATGACTGTACCAACACCAAGGATGAGTTGCATAAGCTGGGTGACACCGATAGTGAGAGCAAAAGCGACGAGGACAAGGAACAAGAGGTGGTGACTCAAGAAGTTCTCGTCAAACAGTTTTGGAAAAAATTTAACGTCAAACAAGCTGTAGACTTCTTGGTGGAGGCATGGGATCAGCTATCTATAGCTACGATTCGTCACGCATGGAGGCATGTGTTGCATGGTATACCAGGTGAGAGGCGGAGTCAACCTGTGACTGGTGAGGTTCAGTCTGTGACAGTGGCATTGGACCTTGCAAGAGAAGCTGCACACAGTATTACAGCTGAAGGCTTCTCCGAGACCACCAACGAAGACATCCTGGAGGTGATCAGAGATCCTGAAATGACTGCCGACGAGATATTGGAAGATGATAACGTCAGTGAAGAGGAAGGTGGTGCGTCAATCCCAGAAGAACACAAATTAATGCATAGTAATATTATGGGTGCCATCGAGTGTGCAGAGAAATTAAAGCTCGTCCTTTCCAACGACCCTGATGATGACCGCTATGAAGTCTTCCATACCCGGCTGATGCAGGCTATGGAGCCGTACATAAGGTGTATCAAGACAACATCAACACTAGCCGTCAAAAAACCATTACCGAGTTCTTCGCCCGCAACCCACCACAGCCAGCCAGAGCCAGTGAAAGTGACTTTGAGGGATTTGTCAGGGAGGCCCTGACAACTCTGACTGATAGTGATGGTGATTCACCTAGTAATGGTGATTCACCTGAGGGCCAGTAATCTGCCCTCTGCCTCGGAACCAGCCTCCATCCCCGTATGCCGACCCATCTCTTCTACTAACGTAAGTGTTACACCCAACCTTTAGTTTTCCTAACCTAACCTATATTTTTCCTAACTTAACCATTATTTTTCCTAACCTAAACTCTTCTATATTAATTGTGTGTGCATACCATCATAAAGTTAAGATAATATTTTTACTACAACATAGTTGTGTCGTCAAAAAGTGGAGTTTGGGGGTCGGGCCAGTCTCTATTGGAATTAATCCCATATGTTCTGTTGTTCACTTTACGCGGATTTCACTTTCCGCGGTACACTGTGGGTTCAATTGACCGCATAAATCGGGGTACTACTGTACTTCCCCTCCAAATACAATAGAAACTTGTATACAGTATTTGAATGAGAAGACATGGAGACTTATTAAACAACGTGAAAAGCTTGCCTTACCACTGCAAATTGGAGATTTTTATGTATACAGTATACAATGGGATCTCATTTTGTGTGGGTATATCATACTGGTATACATCCCCACATTGGAAATCCGTGCAAGCGATACCCTTTAACATCAGTTAAAATCGCTATACTGTTCTGGACTCGCCAGACCTTTACTTTAGGTAACCAACTTAACCTTCCAACAGTGACACATACTGTCTTGTCACAGAAACTTCATCTACATTATTAAATAAATATCTTAAGAAAGCCAAGGAAGATAATTATGTAATACTCCACCACCTCCACTAAATAGTGGAGGTGTGGGAAGCTCTGGAGGACGATGGGGGTCCAGGAAGAGGGAAATGAAAGCTAGTTGGTATTCAGAGCTTTCAAAATCAACTCCAGACATTTGTAAAGCGACTTCAACTTCATCACCAATCTCCAGAACGGGAGCGTCATTGTCACTGAAATCTCCTTTAATTGTTGAGGCATAAAATAGACAGTGATGAGAGCTTGGTGGTGGCATTTAAACTCCTGATAACATTGCCTGTACGGTCCCTCGGTCTGCTCTGGTACCGCCACACCACCAACATCGATTTAGCTTGTCGTTTTATTTTGAAGTCATATTACAAATTATATATCGTATTTTTTCTATTTTTAATCTATTATTTATGAAGAAGCATACACCATAAGAGGCTGATCATATGAAAATATAATAATGAATAAATAACAACGAACTGGCAAATGCAGCACGACAAGTCCCCCCATCCCCCTTTTACGGAGAGAGGGGGCGAGTGGTCAAAGAAAAAAATGACCATGTCATTTATAACGACCTATATTGTAACGACAACATGCAATTTCAACATAATTCCTCTATTATTTAGGTTCATTTGGTGCTAGGTTAATAAAACAAGAAAAATTATTAATTTTCCTCAAAAAACCTAACACTCAATCACAGATAGCTATTGCAGTCTCTTGTTTAAAGTACGTAACGATCTTCAAGAGTGAAGTGCTTCCCCATCTGGAGTACCGTCTGGTCCCCGAGATATATTAGGGACTGTCAGTTGATTGAAAATGTTCAAAGGAGGGCCACCAGACTGGTGCCTGCCCTTTGGCACCTCAGCTACCCTGAGAGATTGGAGCGCCTGAGCTTGCCGAGCTTATACTACAGATGGGCAAGGGGTGACCTAATTGAGGTGTATAAGCATCTCAGGGGGCACTACTTAGTCGAGTGTCCTTACTTGGAGCTGGCGGACGCTCGCCCCACAAGGGGTCACAGCTCAAGATTGAAGAAGCCGCAAGTCCAGAAAACTGTGAGGGCAAACTTTTTTGGAGTGAGAGTTGTGAACTCTTAGAACAATCTTCCAGAAAGTGTTGTGATGGCACCGAGTGTGAGCTCTTTCAAGACTTGGCCAACACTGGAGTGGGTTCAGGTACATTCAGGAGCCGGTGCATGCCCAGTACTTGCCAACAATGCGTAACAGACGTGACCGATCGCCCAAGCGGCTAACGAGCTGATCTTTTGGTGAAGAGAATAAAAGAAAAGGAAAAGTAATCAGAGACGTGACCGACCGCCCAAGCGACTAAAGAGCCGATCAGTGGTGAAGAGGATAAAAGACAAAGTACCCAGCAGTATCAGTTGATCGTTCCTGCTCTCCCTAACAATGTTGCCAGCACTCACCATCTTTCAAGCACTGAATTTTTTGGTAATTCCAGTAACCCAGAGTCCCCATTTTGTCAAATTAACCTAAATAAGCAAAAGACCATTAAATTAATGTTATACCGCTACCTGCCCTACCCATTGCTTTCCCCGTAAGCTACAATTATGGTCATATTTCAACCAATTGAGAGACCTACATAAAATGAGACCCCACGGTACAGTGTACTATTACTGCCCTCCACACACACATTTCCTCATTTACAGTGTACAACACATCATACCAATTAAATTACATACTAAGTGGAGCCATCAAGTTTGATTTTGCTAATTTCATACTATCAGGTGCCGCTGCATTATATATCTGTAATTTCAAAGCAATAATGAATTAATTTATTTACCTTGGAAGAGTTGTGGGTATTGTATGGGCATGATCACAGCTTCCTTTATTATTTGCTTTGCCTCATCAAGACCTGCCACATCTTGCAGTGACCCATCTCCAATATTGCAAGGTAACAACATATCTTGTATTGTTAATCTATGATTGGTTTCTCTATACCCCTTATCTGCATTTTGTTGAAAGCAGTCCCCATGGGCTTTCTTCACATAATCTGGAAAAAGTAAATGACCCTATATTTCTGATTACAGTACTGTACTTCTGAAGCATGGAAGCTAGATTAGAAGAATAGACTGAGTAGTACATTACATCTTAGATATTATAATTAATGCAACAAGATAGTGTATTTAAGTAGAGGAAGTTCAATTTTGAAAAAAGCATTACCATGTTTTACGGCATATAAGATGCCAATTCCCTAGCCCTCCCCCCCCACTATGCCAGCTAATTAATGTGCAAAGAAATGCATATTCCCTTTATGCGTTTGTCCTAAGGACAATTATTTCTTTTACCTTTTTCACAATATGTATGTAGGATAGTGTGTGCATGTAATTGAGTAAAAATAAATGAAGAAATTCACGTATATCTACCCGAAAACACAAGTTGAAAAACAAACTTAACACCTCACAGCTTGGCCCAGTAGCCTTGTGGTTACAGTGACGAGTCTAACCTGGCTATAATGCCACAAGCGATATTAACAGACACAAATGTGAAAAGAAAGTTGCCTGTAAATCTTCATTTGTATCAGGTATTTGTAGATTTAAAATTAAATGTTACAGGTATGGCATTACAGTAATAGATTGCAATGTTTGTAAGCGTTCAGAAATGGTTACTGCTTAGCTACCTCTGAAGAGTTGGGTGTCTGCCATATGGACATTAATCGTCACAGGTTATCATCAGCAGTACAGTACAGAGTAGTTATAATTTGAGCTTTTATATTTACAATAATTATTTAAGCAATTGGGGGATTCATTAGCTTACGGGAGACTGCAATTTCATATATAGGAAGCAAGCTGATTTTGTTTTGCCATTTTTCAAACAAAAAGTGCATCTTATATGCCCAAAAATATGATGTACCCTAGTTTAAGGAATCTGAAATAGTATACAAAAACCAGAAAAATGAGAGCACCTGAATTAGATGTACTGTGCTAAAAGCTACAGTTTTATGTCTCATGAAAATTCATAAGATAATTAGAAGAAGCAGACTGTTCAAATGTGAACCCATATACAGTATTAACATACCAAGTTTAATCAAAATTAAATTAAAGGATTTACTCTGCTTCCAATACAAACACAGAGAGAAAGACCCACAGATACCTAGGCAATACTGGACATATTCTTATCACTTATCTTGACTACCAGGGGAATGAAAGTACAGCACTTGTTTTGGGAAACCTAATTCTTCAGACTGAATATCATCACTACAGTATTTAGGAAGGCTTTCATAACCAGATCACATGAACAGTAAAAACTTGTTCCCTATTGACTTCTTTTTCTGTTTGTATGACACTTATCTTTTCATAAGACTATTTCTCAGAAGAATGAAAAAATCTAGCTCAAGCCAGACAATCTAACGGTCTTGTGAGTTCCACCTAAAAATATAATTAAAATGACTTCAATGTGAGGGGGAACAACAAATGTTTGCTATTAAAGGTTGGTAAATCCTTCACCATGCCAGAGTAATGTCTCAAGGACCATACTAAGACAATATTGACTGAAAATAATTGTTATTAAACTTGCCTTAGGTTGTAGTTGTGTGTATACATACACCAGGCTTTTTTATTTAAACCCATTCCTACAATATGTGTGAATCATCATGAGACACAGCAAACCTACAGAATCCCTCCATTTCTATATTCCTCTATGCAAGAGTAGAGATTAAAATTTACTACTTACCAGAATATTTGAAAGGTCGTCTATCTTGTGAAGGGCCATGATGGTGAGAATCCAATGTAGATTTTTGGAAGCTCAGAGTTTCTAATAGATTCTCTAAAGATGTCTGAAATGCACAGACAAACAAATTTGTAGAATATTTACCACTCGATAAGATGAACAGATGAAGTGTTTAATCTATGACTTTATTTGTAAGATGAATATAGTATAAAATTCTCCCTCTGAAATTCAATGTTGTATTATAAATACAGATTTTATGAATGACTCAGGACTTACATAGCTCACTTATTCTTCAGAATTGAGCCCAGTTTGTCACACTTGGCTACATCAACAATGTACAGTACTGTTAGAATAGCTGCTTTACTACCCAAAGAGTACATTAAATTGGAGGATGAAATCCTTGGATAATTCTAAACCACAATGTCTCTATGGTAAAATGTCAGATTCTGCATAGTTCCATGTTACAATACATTTAAAATGTTGTATTAATGAAAGTGACTTTGATGTGAAACCCCCGTAGGTTTTTGTAATCATTTATTCACAGATGTCTTATGTACAGCAGTACAGCGTGATACAGATGGTTGACACAGGTGCAATGAGACAAGGACCGTGTACAACCAAATGAGATAAAGGCAGTTACAGGGGGGAGGGGAGGTAATGTGGACTGGCTGGTGAGCGCCCCAGACCACTCCCATGAAACTATGCAGAATCTGACATTTTACCATAGAGACATTGTGGTTTAGAATTATCCAAGGATTTCATCCTCCAATTAAATGTTCTCTTTGCTGAATCACCCTGTACTGTATATACAGAGTTGGTTGTTATCATTTGTGTCAGAAGTGTCACCGAGTCCAGAGCTAAGCATTATTGCACTAGCCTTCATTCACTTTCATGCCAACACAGAAAAGTAGGTTTTCAGGAAACAGTCCCTACATCTTCACTGCTTGACTTCATGTCAGTTAGATCTCCTGGACATAGTACAATTACAGTAACTAGATTATCATCATTTCACTTCTGATATTATTTTATATGAAAATGTGATGTATAAGAATTGATTTTGTGGTAATCATGGAGTCTTTAGTCATTTATTAAGGTGAAATGTGGGTTCCCTGATAAGCCTAAAGGCAGTGCAGATACAGAACACTGTAAATTAAAACTTTGGTATAAAAGGAGGCAGTGTGGCCCACAATTCACCTGACTGCCGAGTGTCTACACTTCCCAACTGTAAAGTTAGGTATCAAGTCATAGATTGGTGGACTAGGGGGTGCCTTGGATGTGAACCAGTAATCCTCGGGACAAGAGGCAAGTACTGCACTATCCTATTAGTCAACAAGCATTCAAATGTTTTCTGTTAATCAAGATGTAAGTTGCTTCTTTCTTTTGATCAGTGTTCCTAATGAATTCTACTAAACTGTTAGTAGGTGGTAATGACATCATAACCACTGTCCACAAGTGATCTCCATACTCAAGAGTATATAACAGCCTGTCTGTCTGTAAATTTTTATCATTAGGAATTTCTTTCTAGGAGTAGACATTTCAGTAATCTGTGGTGATAACCAGAAGAAACTGTTATAAACATAGACAAAGTTTCCACAGCTGCATATAAGATCTACTTTTGGGCAGATCTTACAAAACTTGCTTCCATTTATTTGATTGACAAAACTTGGGAGTCCTTCAGGGAACCCAGTTGATGAAATTGGTGAGGAATTTCACAAGAGTAGAGTAATAGCTTTGTAATAGCAATATTAAAGTCTCATATCTTACTATGGTATACAGTATTGGAATTATTCCCCAGTCAAACCAATTTTTCATAAAAGAGAAGAACAATTTGGACTAAAAAGTTTTCACATATTCCTGCTGGTGATCCGAGAGAAATCTACATTATAAGGTATTCCTGCACTTACTAACATTTGACTTATGAACTTTCAGAGATACGAACATCTTCATGGGGGGGGTTTACCTGCTAGAGTGGGTGATTATTGTGGATGAGACTGGATAATATTGATGGACATGCCTAATAGAACATACTTTGCCTAAGAGGAGAAAAGTATGCCAGGTTTTAAGACTGTACTGTAGGGTATAACTGTACTGCTCATCCTTATTTTTTTTTCATTTTTTACAACATGCTCGTATCTACAAGAGTAAGTTGGACTTATGAGCAACCCTTAGGAATCTAACTCGTTTGTAAGTAAAGGAGCACCCGTACATGGGAAATTCCTAGTCATACAATATTTCTGCATTATCTGCTTGTAACATGAGCATGAACACCCAGAAATCTGGTTCTCAAAGTTCTGCTTTGAAAACTTTAAAGATATTAACCCACTGAGTGGCAGGGGTTTCTCTCACCTGAATAAAATCATCTGGTGTTAGCATGAATAAAAATACAGAGCTAAGTGTGACACTACTTCTTAAAGGGTCGAGATGCAACTTTTTTTTTTGCTGATTTTCCATGACCACATAAATTTTTAAATATATTTAAGACTCCACCACCACAGCCAAAACACTCCCACACCACCAACAACATCAACAGTCTTCCACTCATGGGCTAGCACACTAGGGCTCAGCCCATAGTTCAGTAACTCTTCTATCTTATATGATAACAGCCATCTCACAGAAGTAACCTTTTCTTTACAAACTGTAAGATGCAGCTTTGTCCAAAAGGAGAGCTGTTTTGACATAGCCTCATTGCTGTATACAAATGAGACTGTAGGTTATCAAGAATTTGTGAGCTCTGTAATAATGAGTCCTCCACTTCAACCTCAATCATTAACAAAGGATTTCATGACTCAATACTTGTACAGCATCCCATAATCGTAAAAATATAACGCAAGTTAAGGAGTGAGAAAGGGAAGTAAAAAATTCTATAATTGACTCCGTTGAAGAATGTCTACAGGAAGTCTCTATAATCATATAATCCTTTATCTATTCCCAGTACAGTATTTACTTGACTGCTAAGATGCTTTGATAATTTCTATAAGTTTACAAAAGTTCATTATGTTACTGATGAGTAGCTTATTTAGGTGCAAATAGCAAACTATTGAAAAAATTATTATGAAAACTCAAACCTACATCCATCATAAATCAAATTACTAATGCTATGAACAACCTAGTCTAATAAAAGATTTAACTTTAATGTTTATTTTCAGAATGCTACCAATGCAAACCCTAGTCTAGATCACAAAGTACATCAATTTATATTTATGATGGCTATATAGTTTTCATGGGTATTTAAAAAAATTCCAAATTTTTTACTTTGTACAGTACAGTACTACTGTATACCGAGGTGTTTCCTGACTACCATTTTTAAATCAATAAATAAATACAGTATTCTTTTGGGATGATATACCGATATGTATGGGTTGGGCTGAGCAGTGCGCAGGGTACTGATGACCAAGTTGCACTTTTCATACAGGTGATCAACCATAGGGTAATCTGTGTCACCCTCCAGTTGAGAAGCAATGAGTACCAAGCTGAAAAGGATATCAGACACTGCACAATGAATCATGAGATTAAAAGAATAATACAATTTATAATTTCCAACATCATCATCACCAAGTATAAAGTACTGTACTTTAATTCCAATTCTTAAAACTTTACAACAATCCTGTGCTTTAGTGCACAGGGCACGAATGTGCATGAGGCCCTAATAGAGGCAGAACTCATTATGATAATTGCAAGAAAGGGGATAGCACTGTACAGTACTGTACTTATTTCCAATTAGACTCAGCCCCTGCCAAGCACCTGAGAACTCATAGACATAACCCTCCAGTGACTAGATGAAGCCATTTCTACATTAATTTATACAGTATTCATATCTAGGTAAAGGCACCAACTACAGTTCGCCCGGATAATGATTTTTATTTCGCGGTCCTATATTATTCGCGGTCCTCTATAGCAAGTTCACATTTAAATTAATCACTCTTATAAAAATTCCAGCAATGTAAATTATATTCTCCCCGGTCACTTCTATGACATTTTACAAGCAAAAAACAAAAACTGAATCTAAAGGACATAAATAAGCAAATATATACTTTGCTAGACCTTCGGCACCAACTGTCAAACACATTGTGGGGTATGGGATGTTTGGGTTCACACTCAGGATGGGATGAAGAAAGGAAACTCACAATGTGCTCTCTGTATACATGTTGTATTGGATGTACAATGCAGCTTGGTGCTGGGAAGTGGCAGCGTGGTTACAAGCGTGATGTAGAGAGAGCTGGTTGGTGAGGACGCTCAGAGGAGGACAGCTTGTGGGTCGCCATGCTCGCCGGCGGGAGCGAGGGCTGCCAGGCAGCAGCGGAGGAGGAGGTGTAGCTTGCTGCAGCTGTAGCTAGAAGAAGAGAGAGGTCACCACGAGGTCAGGTCTTTTATAGCGGAGGTAGGCGTGGGTAGATAGTTGACCCTCGCTCCGTGGGCGGCGCTGGTTGACCTAGACCACGAGGCATACACTGTGGAATTCGCGGGGTCGGCTACTCAGTGACAAACAGCGTTTGTAGGGGAGAAATCCACTGCAATACTCCCTCCTTCCCTCCAGGCGGTGTACGAGACTTGTTGTCTGCAGGGGTGCATGGCACATGTGAGGCAGAACAGGCGGTGCATGCCACATGTGAGCCATAACGGCGATGGCGTGGATGAGCCGGCCGCTAGTGGAGGCAACTGTCTAGACACACAAGATCTGTGGGAGAAGAGAGGGAGAAAGAGGGGTGTGGAGGTGATGAATGTTGTGTTTTCCTCACGGCAGATACAGAGTAGTCAGATGCGCCTGCTAGGGTGTGTGGGCCTGGGTCAGGAGCAGGGGCTGCGTCAGCAGAAGCGGATGAGGGCTCGTGACAGCAGCTGGGTCCACGACAGCAGCAGGGTGCAGGACATTAGTAGGGAGTACCTGAGGGAGAAAAGAGGGGTGTGTGGGTCCGCACTCAGGCGCATGGGCCGCGTCGGGAGCAGGGGCTGCATCAGGAGGAGAGGCAGGGGGTACTGCTGGGCCGGGGGCGGCGTCTGAGGCAGGACAGGTGTGCTGGGGTCGGTAGGACGTGGTGCTTGGGGCAGGAAGAGCTTGTGTCTCCTTAGAGAAGCAGTGCTGCTCTAGGGTGTCTAACCTGCGGTGTAGAGACAGTAGCTGTAGAGCTGATGAGAGCTGCTTCTGGGTGGATAAGCCAGTCTTCCATGTTGCTTGAAGACTGGGAGCGTGATCTGTTTCTCCTCCATCCTGTGTGAGTGCGAATCTCCGGGGGTCACCATTTGTGGGGTATGGGATGTTTGGGTTCACACTCAGGATGGGATGGAGAAAGGAAACTCACAATGTGCTCTCTGTATACATGTTGTATTGGATGTACAATGCAGCTTGATGCTGGGAAGTGGCAGCGTGGTTACAAGCGTGATGTAGAGAGAGCTGGTTGGTGAGGATGCTCGGAGGACAGCTTGTGGGTCGCCATGCTCGCCGGCGGGAGCGAGGGCCGCCAGGCAGTGGCAGAGGAGGAGGTGTAGCTTGCTGCGGCTGTAGCTAGAAGAGGAGAGAGGTCACCACGAGGTCAGGTCTTTTATAGCGGAGGTAGGCGTGGGTAGATAGTTGACCCCCGCTCCGTGGGCGGCGCTGGTTGACCTAGACCACGAGGCATACTGTGGAATTCGCGGGGTCGGCTACTCAGCGACAAACAGCGTTTGTAGGGGAGAAATCCACTACATCACCACCTCCAGCCCTCACCCCCCCCACCCCCTCCCAGCCAGGGTTTGGTGGTTATACAGTAGGCTTTAAGTTTTTATATTACATAATATCACAGACTAAAGTTAGGAGAATATAATTTTCATTGCTAGAATCTTTGCAAGACTGTGAATAATTTGAATATAAACGTCATATATTTTGAACAAGAGATAAAAATTTTAGTACATTAGTTTAGTGCATTTTAGTAATATAGAGTTTTTCAACAGTATTTTTGGGTAGATTTACATAAGTTTCTTCATTTATTTTTATTCATTTACATGCACACACTATACTAAAAGAAACGTAAAAGAAATATATGACCTAAGTGCTGTCTTGCAAGGATTCCAGCAATGAAAATTATATTCTCCTAACTTTAGTCTGAGATTTTATAGAAGATAAAAACTGTAAGCCTAAAACTGTGCCTGGGAGGGAGGGAGGGAGGGAGGGAGTGGGGGGGGGGTGATATGTTTGGCAGTTTGAGCCGAAGGTCTCCTGTGTGTTTATTTAACAGTCCTACTAAGCTTTTCTCATTTTAAAATGCCAGTGAAATGACCTGGGAGAATATAATTAACATTGCTGGAATTCTTATAAGATAGTGATTAGTTTGAATATAAACAAGATATAATTTGCATTAGACATAAAAATTTTAGTTCTAATTTAAGAATTTTATTAGAGAGCAAAAATTTATCTCGTGCAAAATATATGACGTTTATATTCAAATTATTCGCTGTCTTGCAAGGATTCCAGCAATGCAAATTATATTCTCCCTGTGATATTATATAAGATACAAACTTAAAGCCTATTGTATAACCAGAAACCTTCGCTGGGAGGGGGGGTTGGGAGGAGGAGGAGGTTGGGTTGGGAGGGAGGGAGGGTGACAGTGACATGTTTGACAGTTACAGTTAGCACCAGGTCTGGTGAAGTATTTAATTTGTTTATTTATGTTGTTTAGTTGAGTTTTTATTTTTTGCTCATAAAATTGCATAGAAGTGACCAGGGAGAATATAATTTACATTGCTGGAATTCTTATAAAATAGTGATTAATTTGAATGTAAACATGCCATAGTTTGCACTAAACAAAAATTTTAGTAATCATTTTGTACATTATTTTGATTACATGTACAGTTCAGCTTTGCCCTTAGGACAGTGTGTGCATGTAAATGAGTTTCAATAAAGTTACATATATCGAGCCAAAAATGATAGTTGAAAAACTTTATGTAGACAGAGCTTGGATGGCTAAATTTTAGAATGACCAATACTGTATAAAAAATGCACAATTTTCTTGATATTTACTCCATTGGAAACGAATGAAAGCATAGAAAAGATTACTGAATTGGCCGAGTACCCCCTCAGCTTATCAGCTTGTACCCCACTTAACGCGGTCAATAGAACCCAGAGGGTCCCGCGTTAAGTGAAATCCGCGTTAAGTGAACAACAGAACATATGGGATTAATTCCAATAGAAACCAGCCCGACCCCCAAACTCGACTTTTTGAAGACACATAACTATGTTGTAGTAAAAATAACATCTTAATTTTATGATGGTACATGCACACAATTAATACTTAAGAGAAATAGAGAAATACAGTCGCCAAGTTAATGTCCATTCAAATCATGGACTCAACTCCCTCCCCCTCTTCTCACACTACACTGCTGGCTCTTCCCTCTGAGAAATTTTTGGGGGAAAACCACTAAATTTTAATAAATAATACCTCAAACTAAAGTTAGGATAATACAATTGACATTGCTGGATTCCTTGTAAGACCAGGAATATTTTGAATGTATAAATGTCATATATTTTGCACAAAAGATAACATATTTACTAGAGAAAACATTTTATCTAAAATTTGTATGTCTAATGCAAAATATATAATGTGTATATTCAAAATGATCACCAAATTATAAGAATTCCAGCAATGTAAATTATATTCTGGCCGGGTAATTTGTATGAATTTTATGAGCTAAAACAAATATCTTCAGTTAATAAAAAAAAAATATTCTTCACGACACTATCTGTCAATCAATGTACCCCACCTTGCCTCCCCCCTCTGCCAACCGCGCTGTCAGTCCCAACCCTCCCCCCCACCCCCCACCACTCCTCCCTTCAAGAGAAAGAGTGGGTGAAAAAAAATAAATTTTAACATTTTGTATTAAATAATACCTCAGATTAAAGTTAGGATAATATAATTGACATTGCTGGATTCCTTGTAAGACCAGGAATATTTTGAATATAAATGTCATATATTTTGCACAAAAGATAACATATTTACTAGAGAAAACATTTTATCTAAAATTTGTATGTCTAATGCAAAATATATGATGTTTATATTCAAAATGATCACCAAATTATAAGAATTCCAGCAATGTAAATTATATTCTGGCCGGGTAATTTGTATGAATTTTATGAGCTAAAACAGGCAGTCAGGCAGGGTGGCGGGTGGGGCAAATCTAAAATAGCAGACACACTCACCGGCAGATATGTGGAAAATCCGTGTTAAGTGAAAGTTCAGTTTCAGGCACCATGATATGAAAAAAATGTGTTATGAAACCGTTTTATATATATATATATATATATATATATATATATATATATATATATATATATATATATATAT